>NC_056749.1:838250094-838487594 GCF_019279795.1 Protopterus annectens
CAGTGTGTACAATATCCACTGTGGATATGGGTGCTGTGTATATTGTCATTGCACCATGGTACACCCAGTACATATCCCATGTACCACTGTATGGTGACCACTGTCACCATCAACCATACAGGTAACTGACACCGCAATCCAGCCCAGTTATGCATGTGCTGTGTGCAGCCTACCTGTAACACATTGGACACACTGACAAGTTAGCTAGCACCGATAGGCCCAGGTCTCTTGGATGTGTGTCTGCCTGTTATGTGTCTGTTAATGTGTATATGATGGTGTGTCACACTATGTATTGTCCATATACAACCATTACATCCCCCATTACCATACTGTACATGTCTGGGGATGTTCTGCATGTAACATGTAACCTGGAACACACCTCACCCTAAACACTGTGTGGTATGTGCAATGAAAGCCACACACTTCAGTAGCACTACATACATAGGTAGGGGTCTAGTTCCAGTGTTGCCAAGTAAGAGTGTGCATGTATGTGGATGGATCTACATCAGGTTACTGATTATACATGTCCCAGTGGGTCACCTGTCCATGTGGCACAGGCAGTAACTGTTATACAAACCTATGACATGTGTTCAACTATACCCAGGATATGTCACAACCATGGTGTCACCACAATGCCATACCGTTGTGGAATATGACTGCAGACCATCCTCCTGCTGACACATGTACACCTACAACACAAATGGATAACATTATGGAGACCACAATCACTCAGTGTTACTAACAGCTATAAGGCATCATGGCTGAACAGCTACACTACCTAACATGTATGCTTTAAACATTACTCCTGACATGTTACACAGCAGTACATTTGTACACTGAAGTACAGTCACTGTGTGCAGTGCATCAGAACCATATTAGCCTGTCCTTGCATCAATGTTATGGATGACAGGGATGTGGCACAGGTATCATCATATGCACAGAGTGTGTTGTTGGTTTGCCAGAGACCGAGGGTGGCCATACGTTTGACACCATGTGTGTGGGTCAGGGGTGTAATTAGTTGAAATGGGCATGGTGATGTGGTGTGTGTAGGTATGGGGTTGCCCTAGGTATGTTTGTATAGTGTATGGGTATGCATGCACACAGTTCTGCCATGTGGCTGCCCTATACAGGTGTTTCTTGGACAGCTGCAAACCATACCTGGCAGGGTGTGCAGTCCACTGCCTCTGGCCACAGACACATGGACTGTGCCTGCCAGGGGTTCCATGGACACATCCAGGTACAGGCCTCGATGTGCTACTCTAACCTGATGATGACAGATTTCCTCTGGAACCAGGTCCCTCCTGGGACTGGCCAGGGCCATGTTCACATCGCCTGCTGTGGTGTGGTGTGGACAGTGCCCCCCCCTGCAGTGCTGGGGCTGGTGCTGCCACTGCGGGAGTGCCCTATTGTCCTAGCATGCCCATGTCGACTGCCAGCTGTTGGTGTTGCTGGCCTACGTCCACACGGCCATTGCCCCACTCCCACCACATGTTCAAGCATGGACAAACCACAGTCGATGAGGCCCACCATCTCACCCAACCATCTATCCATGACCTCGGTATAATCATGGAGGGCATCAGCAAGTTCATGGAAGTTGTCATTTGCAAATGAGAGAGCAGGACTCTGCAGCCTCAGGCCCTGTCTGGTGTACAGTTCCATATGTGTCTGCTCCCCCATGACAGTCTGAAACATGTGCCTGGTGGTACCAGTTGTGGCACTTCTGCCAGGGGCATGATGACCAGCAGCCCTACCACGAGCACCCCGGTACATCTATCTATGTGGTGCCCTGTCGGCCATCCAGCTATGCCTGCTGTGACCAGACACAGGAATAGACACCACACTCTCCTGTGCACTGCCACCAACCACCAACTGTCCATCTGCTATGGCCACTGGTGATGGGGTATGTATAGGCACTGTAACTGTGTGCGGGGTTGGGGTAGCTAAGAGGGGGATGTCAAACGATGGCACAGTTTTGGCCTCTGACAACTCCGCCTGTGCCTCAACAGTCCTATCATCATCTTCAGTGTCTGTATGGACACCAACATAGATTGCATGCAGGAGGGACCCTGACCCACCTCGCCACCTGAGGGGGAAAACAAGAAACGCACTTTAAGACCTGTACAGCATTGCATAACAGTGCACACATATACATACACACACACACACACACACACACACACACACACACACACACACACACACACACACACACACCACCATAATACCTACCTGTCCCTGAGTTTACAGACAGTCCCACATTTATTAACATAAGTTCCCCATCCTGCATCACACTTGGTAACATACACTCATTAATACCACTCATTAATGTATCATTCCTCTAAATGCCTTTATGAGGGATCACAACAGAAGACCTGTTACTCCATTACCTCCTTGACTTGAGTGGAGTAGGTTTTACATGGCCTCACTGCTGTCATCCAGTGTTCACCCTGGGTATGTCCGGACATCATGAGAATGGTTCCCATATTACTACGTTCACTCCATAATGTCACACACTGGAGTGTCAAACGTAACTATTGCTAAGTACATGCCAGATCTGTTGCTCAATCAGCTTATCATGTGGGCAACAGTAATATATGGATACACTCCCTGGTGTTGTATAGTAATTCCTCAATGCATCTGTAGTGCTGCATACGTGGGTAGTCATTCACCTTTCTGCTGATTGCAATATTAAGCTGGTGTCTAGTTTCCCTCCCAATGCATGTTCCATGCTGCAGACCTTATTATACTATCAGCTGTCCCTTGATTACATATCAGACAAGTATTCCTGGTGTCTCATGTGTCAGTCCATGTGCATGTACTGTATGATTCCAAATGGAAGTACTGCTGTATGAACAAACCTACAATCATACATGCACATACATGGATACACACACAAACACACACACACATCCTACATGCATCAACCCCCCCTCCACTCCACCAGATTGCACTTACAGACAAAATAACCCCCCACTCGCAAACACACACACATACACATGCACACACACACACACACACACACACACACACACACACACACCTACAGGTGAGGTTGCACAAAGATAGTACACACAGTCCTCCCATTACCCATCTGTCAACATGCATAACATATGATACTCAACAGCATGCAGTGCAGCTATAGTCAATCCATGATAGCAACAGTATACATGTGTGTGATGCATGGGCTGTGTTAGTAGGTGATGCCCCTTCCCCTGGGAAACAGTGTTCCCATGTACACAGTATTGCTGTGCACCTGTTCTGCACCCTGCCATGTACTGTGCATCACACCTCACAGGTGTACAAACCATTGCTGAATGTGTATTACTGTGTCAGTTATGTCTGCTCTAATGCTCAAAGCCCCTATGTGTTTGAGCGACACATACCTGAGATGATATGTGGACAGATGTCATTTGTGAATGCCTGATGTCTGGTTTACAGATCTCAACATCAGCAGTGCATGTATGACCAATGCAATACTATTACACTGACAACCATCAAACCTTACTGTGGCTATGGGGAGTGTACACACCCTTATTGATATGACACACTTTTCCTTGATATGCCATGGGACCACATCACCACATTTATTAACATTACATGAGCCTGATATGTCACATATGTCCTGTACATTCACATGCAGTGTCTAACAAATGTATTAGGTGTGCAGATGCTGACCGCAATGCATACACTTTGGGGGTACATATGTGTGCACACCCTTATCATGATGGTTTATTGCATCTACTGTTATGTGTATTACAGGAGTCACTATTCCTGGCAGGGGTATACTAGCATGGGCCATCTGCATTTGCCAGTATATGGTCAGTCTGCCCTAGACATGTCCCCCAACTCTGCATGATTGCAAGATCTACTTATGTGTACATCCCTTGGAGTTCACACACTGCTGTCACTATTGCTGTGGAGTTAGGGTTATATCTGCCACAGTTCCTAAACCTGACTGTGTGCAGATACAGCCATTCTTAGCATCCTTAGTATCCCTGCTGCAGTGCACTGGTGTGTCATGATGACACACACTCCCCACCTTTAACCTTTTTGCAGATGCTTGACAACTATGGTCTACACATGTGTGTCAGTTTGCAGTGTCCCAAGCACTGAACACCACGTATAACAGCCTAGTCCCAGCTAATGACTGGCAAACATGTAGATGTACACTGGCACTGGCGCAGTACAGGATGGTGGGCCTGAGGTGGGGTGAGGCATTGGTTGTGCAGCACCTGTATCTTACATAATGCTGTCTGTAGGTTTCCAATGTGGTTATGGTACACCAGAACACATTGCAACATATGACTGTTGGGGACTTCTTCTGTTATGCATACACTACCTGTAGAGAAGCCTGGTTGATGTTTCCTGTGGTACAACTGTCACATCTGTTTACCCTAACCCATAGGTCATGCGCTTGCAGAGTCCAGGCAATTGCTGATATGGGTACTGCCCAGCCAGTACCAGTGGTGGCTGGTGACTTCAAATCAAAGGGGGGGCTGCAGGAGACAGCTGAATGGGTGGGGTCAATGGGAATGGGTGTGACCAACTAGAAAAGGGAGGTGCTATGCTCAAAACCACAAAAACTTTAATTAAATACACTGCCCTGGGTGCCAAACCATCATTATGGGAGTCCAATCAAGACAAAATGAAGTGTAGAAGAAAAAAAATATATTTCAACCCATTGGCTGCATGACAGCTTATTTAATATCTAGATGGAAACAAAAAGGATGTGAGGCATGAAAAAATAAATTACTTTTTAAATACATTACTGGAATGCCAGTCAATATCAAGTGTAAGAAAAACAAGCAGCACTTAAATCACTTCTCCTTGCACTCCAGTTCTAATTATAATTTATATTCATCTTTATTAAAATACCAAGTAACATGCTGAAAGTAACAATCTCTGTGATACCCTCATTTGTAAAAATGTTTCTTATCCAAAAAAGACCTGCTGACTGACAACTATCTACTTGTTTCATGGGGAAAACATGATCAAAGTAAAAAATGAAAAGCAAACAAGAAACAAGCTCAACATATATTGCTTAAAGGATTACTGCACAGGATATGGACCATGCATGATAGACTGGCATTCTGTTTAGTTTGCAGGTAAAGCCTGTAATGAGCTTAACATAATCTAATCCTGGCCTTTATTACAAATACTGTCATATACATTTTAATACCCAAGGCTTATACATTATCTAGTTATGTAAATATTCTCTGTATGGCAACAAAATAAAGGCTTTCAATGTTGGCAATACTGCTTATTAAAACTTACTTGCATCTTACAATATCAGACAAGCTTACCTGATGGTCTTAAGCACTGCTACTTAAACACAGAGCAAAAGGGACTTTCTGAATAATAATAAGCATATATCAACAGTATAAAAATGACAGAAACCAGAACATTCTGCAAAATCAATGACAGATGAAAAGCCACTGTAGTACTTGTGTTTAGCTTGGATGGGAGGGAAATAGTCTGCACATTTACACTGCATAACTGCTCCTTGCCTTGCTTGAACACATCCAGAGTCACTACATGGGGGAGTGGGGTGCAACAAGTTTGTCACAATTTGAAATGTCTCTGGCTGACTGTGATGGCCCTGACACATACCTCTCAACCTCAGAGCAAGAAATCTGGACAAAGCCATAAATAGAAGTGGGACAAAGGCCCAAAAATATGGACAATTTTTAAATATTGCTCTTATAAACTTAGAAAGATAATAATCTTGTATTAGTATGAATTTTCTGAAAGGTACGAAATCTGAAACTCAAATGTCTTTCATTATTTTCTAACTTCAGTCTTTAATGATTTGTCACTAATTTGCCAAAAAAAGCACAATTTTATGAAAAATGTACTAAAACTGTGATGCAAAACTATAAAATAGCCACACAATACAGCTGGGAACCTGTCAAAGAAGGGACACTTTTAATATTAGTACTGCTAACTTGAGCAGCTGACAAAATAAAATAATCTACATGCATTTCTGAAATAAAAGTAATCTATAACTGATTATTACAGTTATTTATTAATTGTAAACCCTCCATGTTTTCTTCCAAAATTGCCATTTTGCAGAGGGATTATTAGGGGAAGAGCAACATTTTGAGCCAAAATCGGGGACAGTTGAGAGGTTTGGATATGCCTAATTCTATAAAGCAATTATATTTGCACATACCTCTCAACCTGTTAATGCAGGAAATCTGGACAAGGCCAAATATATTGGGGGAACATACAAACACTACTAAAAATTGCTCTTGTATAAACTTAAGACAGTTGATAGAATAACAGGTCTTGCTTTATTATGCATTTTTCAGAAGGTTATGACATAAAACTCAATGTCTGTCATTTAGTGACTTCATTCCTAAATGATTTGCCAGAAAAAACACACATTTTATGAGGAACAAACCAAAAATAAGAAGCAAATATCTATTCATTCTGCAAAAATATGGACAGCTGAGAGGTATAGTTCAACCAGGGCTGTCTGAGTTTGCTGCCCTTCCCCTCTCAAAATCATGGTCGATTGGAGCCTCCCCCTGCAACCATTCCAGTGTCCCATTTCTTGGTTATTTTGCCCCATTTACCATAAACACTAATGTGCATACTGCTTTACTTCTGCGATGATTTGGATTTCATTTGAAAGTTTTATTTTGCATTTTTACAGCAGAAACCCCAATAGATATTTGCTAAACAAAGCAATGCAGTCTCACAATGAAAACAGACTTAGCATTAAAACTCCTCTGCCCTTGAAACTCACATGCATTGAAACAGCATTGAAACCCACATTCAAAGAAAATACATTTTGCCAGTGCAGATAAAGAATAACTTTGGGCTGTTTTCAAATCATAGGCCCCTTGAACACAAAACATACACATGCTCTTTGATACACCTTCCCAGTGGTATTAAATTGTATTCCTTGTACAATACAGTACAGTTGTTAGAGGGCATTTTAAATTTATTGTTTTGAACATTAGTAAACAATGAAACAAAATGCATGCACCAATGACAAAACTACCCAATTCAGAACATTTCCATCATAAAAGTCTACTCAACCTTCTACACTCCACCAGTATCAGTAAATATGCACAATCTTTGAAGTGTAAAAGTCATCTAAATAATTCCACATTGAAGAAATCTGTAACAATGAAGAGATTGCTGCTAGCAAACAACTTTATATGTCATTGTTTATTCATCTACAAATAAAGTGCCTGTTGCCCTTGAGGAATAAATTGCCTATGTTGCATGCATTAAAAAATGATAAGCTAGTAATATCGCAATAGGGACTGTATGGCAAACTGATAACAGGTTCATGGTTACTACTCTAGGTATCTTTGCCAAAAAGGACTGCAGCATCCACCCACTTTACAACACAGTACAGTATCAGCAATGCATCTATCTACTGTGGGAGTAGAACCCACAACCTTCTGCATCAAAAGCAAGTACACTACCTGTTGTGCTATTAACAATGCAAGCAGACACTGAATAAGCAGCACTAAAGTTTTGTTCCCCTGCAGCTCTCAGCTCTTTGTAAAATCTACTCGACACACAGTTGTATCTCTGAACTTTGTAGTACAAGAAATCTTGAAAAGGCCGAAAAAAATTTTTTTTTGGGGGGGGGGGGACAAAAGCCCAAAAACCAGGGACACATTTTAAACATTGCTTGTACAATGTTGGAAAGTTGCTAGAATAAAATGCTGTGTTACCACCATACATTTCACTGCCACGTCTTTAACCCAGGGGACCCTGTGCAAAACAATCAGAGAAACATACCACTATGCCAAATCAGCTGTTTTGTGAAAGAGAGGAAGACAAACTTAAATGGCTACCATTTAATGAATTCAGTTTTCACCATAGCTCTCAACCTCTTAGCAAAAAACATGTGGACAAAGCCAATAATGGGGGGGGGGGATACAGCCCCCAAACATTCAATGAATTCAGTTCTCACCATAGATAGCTCTCAACCTTAGCACAAAATACCTGGACAAAGCCAATAATGGGGGAATACAGTCCCAAAAATAGGGACAAATTTCAAATATCCATGTTATAAACTTAGACATCTGCTAGAATAAACAGTTTTGTGTTACCATGTACTTTCTGAAGAATATGAAGTATGAAATTCAAATGCCTGTTATTTTTAAACATTTAACCAGGAAACTAGTCTGACTTGGAACAAAAGACAATTTTCAGCAGGAAACTAGTCTGACTTGGAACAAAAGACAATTTTCAGCAGAGTAGGGAGAAACTCCAGACACATCTTTGTAAGATGGGAGGACATGCAGACTCCACACAGAAGGCACCCCAGCCAAGAATCAAACCAGAGAATCTGTAGTTGTTAGGCAGCAATGCTACCAGTGCACCACTGCACTAGAGACTTTGCAAGCCAAAGAAAAATGCAGATACAAAAAATACAGATTTTATGAGGAACAGAACAAATAGGAGGTAAAAATCTACAAATTTTTTTTAGAAATGGTGGTGGATAGGGAATTCAAGTCCTTGCTACCTGCATCGAAGGTATAGGGTTCAAGCCTGCGTATCTCTATCCACCACCATTTGTTCACACACACACACCCCTGTACCATAATTACCTACATAATGACTACTGCCATTGCATCAAACGGGTGAATGCCATCAAATCGTCTTGGAGAACAAAGGTTAATTAGGAACCACTGCTATTTCTAGAGGAAAGTACACAGCTGTTTAGCATTAGCCAGAGCCAAGGAAACCAGTTGAAAAGAAGCAGTCTCCAACTTGGAAAGGTTTACAGCAATGCATAAATCTTCCAATTTAAGGCTTCTCTATTGTGGTAAGCCTTTCTTAATCTTGCCAGTGGAATATTAAATTATATTTATCCACTGTATATGACAAGTATTGACCATAAATAAGTCTTTTAAACTGCTTCATCCAGGATTTGCAAACTGCAGTATTCCAAGTACGAGAAAAAAAAGAAAGACATTTGAAGAAGCAGTGGTTTAATTCATAATAAATGGCTACAGTAAGCATAACACACAAAGATGCTGCAAATAAAAAAAAACATAAAAGTAGGGAAAGCCACAGCAGTACAGTTAGGTAAATAAGATGGATTAACACAGAGAAGGAGAAAAACATAAATATTTATAAATAATTCTCTGGGCCAATTAACAGCCCTCAGTGAACTTGTGCCATGAGACTTAGCTTATGACCACACTCCCACACGTACACCTTGCGGCTGTGGTTAAATAAGTTATTATTACTTTGTTCATTAATATAAGTGCAAAATAAACAAAACTTGCTGATCTTTACTTTGTATAACAATGGTTGCATTCATTGTACAGGTTTATTAGTCAAAGCAGGGACCATTTTTTTCATATGCACAGCCAAAGAAATGTGCTTCATGAATGGAATAATGAGTGTGTAACAGAAAGCAGTGGTATGAGAATAAGCAAATGGGTAATTACAGGTTTCTTATGATTGTTTTTTTTTTTTTCATGAATTATGGGGACAGACACATAATTGTCAGAAAGTGCTTAATATGTAGGAAAATATAAAACAGATTTCTCATAATATATGTAGGTAAATATAAAAGAGATTTCTCATAAAAAAGGCACAGAATGATTTTGAAGACATAAAAACTAAGGAGATATTAGTAGACCCAGGATCCCAATGCTGAGAACAAACTACAGTCATAAAATTGCTGCTTTCTTTTAGAAGTTAAAGATTTGATGGTGTGAGTGCCAAAAGTACAAGACTTTAAGTACAAGTTAACAAAAGTAGCTCAAACTGTTAAAGTGTTTTTTGCAAGTTGCAGTCCCCATGCACAACTCATGTTAGAAGGATACACCTTCACCCCCACACCTGTGTTACTTATATATACAAAGATCACATTACCTTGGAAAAGTAGGAATACTCTAAGATATTAGAGTTTCAGAGACTGGAGCTAGAATACATTTCCCCATAATCACACTTAAATTGTCATGATTCTGAAAGTCAGAGTTATAGTTCTTGATCACACTATGGGAACCTGAAATTGTGTACTACTTCTACAAACATTTCACAATTAGATCTCGACATACCAGTTCACTGCCAACTGAGTGACACACACTCAGTCTATCAGTACACTAAAGACGAGAAAAACAAAATGGTTAAGATACACACAGACACACACACACACACACACACACACACACACACACACACACACACACACACACACACACACACACACACACACACACCTCTACCTGTTTCATGAACAGAATCCATCTGTACGACGCTGAGGCAGCAGCGACGAACAAAATCCAGCCAGCGAAGCCACATAATCTATCCAGGCAGCAGTGACCAACAAACTCCATCTGCACAATGCCCATCCAGCCAGCGAAGCTACAGAATCCATCTGTACGACACCCAGGCAGCAGCGACTAACAGAATCCAGCCAGCGACGCCCGCACAGTGAAATTGCTGAGAGAGAGCTCACTCCTCATTGGCCCTGAGCTCTCAGCTCACTCCTCATTGGCCCTGTCTACAAGGAAGCAGTCCAGAGCTCCTCTGTTCTGTGGGGTTGTCAACCGCACAGATTCTATGTATCCTACAGCAGAGGTTGCTGGGTACCTTTTTCTATGCATCCGGACTGCCGATGAAGGCAGTTTGAGTGGATTTTTTGTTTCATAGATTTTTTTTCTTTGTTTTTCTAGGTGGGAGGGTTGCAGACTGGCAGTCCGATAGCACAAGCCACCCCGTACTTGCTGGACATTCCTGCTACCCCCTCAGTGTTGTGGGATGTTACTGGGTGGCCTGCATGACCAGTTTGCTACATGTGACAGCATTTGTCTTGGGTGGCCATCTGTTTATTTACATCATTCCTGTCCTATACATCCTTGCCACATACATGACTGTCTGCACTGTTTGCCATGGCATATGCAATGGTGAGGTATGGCTATATGTGCAGCACATGGGTATTACCTGTTGGGTATGGGGCCCATGCCATGTCATGTAAGATGTGTGCAAGCCACGCCTGCCTCTTTTGCAGGTAAGTGTGCACATTTGATGGCCAAACGTCTTGGACAGCCGACCACTACGTGGTGTGACATTGGGGATGTGTACTTGCTGAACGGTGCATTTCCATGACAAACGCATGCAGGCAGTACCTCAACAGCTGCCTCCACTATATTTTCTCTGAAGTGTGTGCACACATATGCTTCCAGTGTTTGTGAAGGTATGTATTCCCCATATTTTCTGCCCTAACCTACGGTTCCATATTGCACACTCAGTGCTCATGTTGGGACCACATTGCAGGTGTTAAGGGTTATGGACCACAGTATTATGCTATGCTGTAGTGTAGATCTGTAACAGTTGCCATTGTAATACTGGTATATATACTTTTGTAGCACTGTATAAGGGTGATGTTTCACACATGTCCCTACTGTAGGCCATGTGTCCTACCATTATGTTCATCCCTGTGGACACATTTTGCAATGTCAAGATGTTAGTTATCTTGCAGGTGTCTGACATACCCTTCAGATACCCCATCATGGTCACCACTGTGATGCAGTGCAGTTAACAGCAACAATATGTGAACATGTACTGTATGCATTATGGGTAGGTGTGTTAGATGTGTGCATGGAATATACCATAACCATTACATGACCGGTGTATTGGCAGGCATGAACATAAACCATACTCACCAGCTACAGGCTACTGCCTTGGTGGTATACCAGAGGGACCTGCATAAAAGTGTGAGAGATCTAATGTCATTGGCCACAGCTGTGGCATTGCTACAGGGTGGGTTCAGCATTACAGTACATCAACAGTACACATCCACAATACTACAGCTTATGCACATCTGTTTATTATTACTACCCAGCAACAGACTATATATATGACATCTCACATATGAATGATCTACCTGTACAGATGTGGATGCATACGCAACAGTGGTCTACTAATGTGCCCTGTGGTCTTACCTACATGGTCCTCAGCTGGTGTGTGGGTAGAACCCACCTCCACAATGGTCTCTGCCAGTTGTTGCGTGTGCGGCAGGGCAGGTGCCACGAGGCTGGCGAGGAGCTCCTCAACATGTGTCAGGTGGGATGGATGGCATGATCCACCCCTGTTGTGAGTTGATCCCCCCAGACTGCAGCAGCATACCAATGGGCATTCCAAAGCAGGTCACTACAATGATGCTGGACCTGCTCTAACTGCGGTTATGCAGGCCAACATCATTGACCCTGTGGACTAGATCATTCCACAGGGCAGTCTGCTCCTGCTGCTCATGGACTGTTTAGCCTGATATATCAGGTGGTTAAGAATTACCTCATTTTCTGCCGCTGAATACACTGGTACCCGGGTGTGGGACATCTTGCCTGAAAGAAATAAAGATGGAAACAGGTCTGAGCAATTCATACAGCAAGGTTACCATAGTTTTTAATACATATCTCTGTCTCCCCACCACCATATCAGTGACAACAAACTGTTCACACAACTCAATAGGTATTGCTACAGCTTACCTACCATTGGGACATATATTGTATTGTACCACACTTTGTGCTATGTGTTTGTAGGCATGTTCCCTGTGGAGACACTATCATTGCTGGCCTGTTATGGACTACTTCACCTGCATGCCATTGTCAGGGCCACTATGGATCCATATATGCATGTGGTATGTTTGCTATGTGATTGCTGCACATCTATCATTCTGTGTTATTGGGGATATCTATGCATGCTGTTGGACATGTTCTGGGATGGTGTGAACTATTACTACCCACATATGTTCTTTAACAGTGACACAATAGCATGTTTAGGCAATGGTTACCAGCAGAACCACCTCTCCCACCTCATCTGGCCATGTTACCAGGCCACATCACATGTGGGACCCACACTGGGGCCTCCTCATCTACTGGTCCAGCACTACCTTCAGGTGGAACCACCTCAGGGGATGGTGTTGCCCCCCCCGGGGGCATGCACAGACATGATCCTGTCACTTGAGGTTAGGTCCAGGGTCTGTTCCATAGGGGGCTCCACAGAAACTTGTGGGATGTGCTACAGCACCTTGAGGACCTCAGTACACAATCACAGGGTCCACATGCTCCTCCTACTCAGCCTCCAGGCCAGGCACTTTCAGGGCCGTGAAACTGCTGTTGTGACTAGCAATGGGCGGTGGCTCTGTTCTCACTGTTTCCATATGGGGGCTCATGGGGCTTCCACATTGCAGACCACACACACCATCCAGGGTGTTTACCCACCACATGTGTCATATACCACCCCTGTAGGCTGTCCTCTATATCTACCAACCCGAACCACCTCCACAAATATACCTGCTATCCTTCCCCATATTCCCATTCCCTACTTCACAGACAAGGGAAATGTGGTCTCAACAAGGGGTTCACATGTAACATAATCATGCATGTTGCACACACTTACAGCTGTATATATCTGTGTGTATTGTTATCTGTGATGTTCCCTCACACATAGCATGCAGCACTGTGGTGGTAATATAGGGGATATATATATATATATATATATGTGTGTGTGTGTAGATATATTTATATATATATATCTATATATATATATATATATATATATATATATATATATATATATATATATATAGCTACATATGGATGTCTGTATATCTGTAAACATATATATATATAATAAATATATATATATATATATATATATATATATATATATATAAAATATATATAAAATATATATGTGTGTGTGTGTGTGTGTGTGTGTACACATATACATACCTATAAATATGGGGTACATTCAGACATCAGGTCCACAATCTCTAACTCTCCTTCCTGCACAGCTGCACTGTTCTGCCTTGCTACAACACAGACAGGTGCCACATATAGACACAGCCTAACATTAGTGGGTATATATAAGGCCAGATTGCAGGTAAGCTTATTACACACCTATGGCATTTCAGCTTGCTACAATACATGTTAACCTGAGTGTCCTGCAAGTGGTGGGCTCTGGAACCTACATATCCATCATTATGGCATTACTTCCACCACCAGCTATTGGCCACAGTAATATATATGCTTTCCATTACACAACACACACACTATGTTGGCTTACATCTTGTCAGTCAGTGCTGCTCTGCACAGCTGACGGGTATGGCCCACTACCCAGATGGACAGACTCTATTGTCCATAGCAGTTGTTCAGCTGAACATCATTACAACAACAACACCTGATGGCACATATATATCATTCCACATCATCTATCCCAGTATTATGGACTAAGTACTATTGTCAATTACATGCATATATACTTCACATACCTGTTGTGGGAATGAGGTCTGTTTTGGATGGTTTCTTTGTAGGAGTATCTTTTTTTATTTCCTTGGCTTTGGCTTTAGCCTGCTTTCTTTCTAGGTTTGTTTGATTGTTTCTGTTTCGGTTTAGGTTTTGGTTTCAGTTTCTCTCTCTCTCTTCAGTAAATGGATTGAGCTGCTTGAAATAGATTGCAGCATGGTTTTTGTAGGTGATGCACATGATCAGGTGATGGCCTCTGCACCAATCAGTATCCTTCACTTGCTACCTGCATGCTGTGTAGTACTTCCAATTACCACTGACATGGCAACCCACTACAATAAAACCCTACATCATGTGGGCGTGGTCCCTTTACCTTTCCTGTATGGTGGATATCCTTCCTGTGTGTGGGCAGTAGTGTTACAGACAGCAGATAGCAATACCTCTTACAAGAGAACTTGTATACTCAGGCCAGCTACATATTTGTATGAGGTTCCAGAACTACAGAGTGTGAGTAATGTTGTTGTATGCATGGTATAGCACCAGTGTTACAGGGTTTGTGTGCACATACTAGTTTAACATGGAATGCAGTCTGTCTGCATAGATATCAACTCTGAGCCTATCCACTGGATGGCCAGAGGTGTGCCTGTTATGTTTTGTTTGCCCACCACACATGTCTTGTGTCAGATATATCACTGGCAGTGTGTGTGTGTTGAGTGCTATCAGTACATGGCTACATCCATTTGTGTTTCTGACTTCATATTCCTGACTAAGAGTATGTTGCAGACTATCATGTAACACCAGCAACTTGCTTAGTGTATGACAACACTATTTCACATATGGGCCTGTGTTCCGGCCTCTGTCCTCCACCTAAATACCAGGCATTGTCCATATGACATGCAGTCAGGGGCTGTTATGTAGTGGCCTGGGAGTATGTCATGCTGCCATTCCTGCCATCATTCCACTGCTGTTGTGGCCCCCACACATATTTTGGGGTTGGGTCCATGCATGTGTGGGCTTCATCTGCACAATATGTGTGTCCTTCTGCAGTCCAGAGGTCAGTGTATGTAACAGTGGTATATGTTCCTGTATGTCAGTCTATGGGGGGGATGCACCATAAATAACCTAGGCTGTTACAACATGTGAGGGATATCAGGAGTAAGCTGCCTTAAGGTATCTGGATGTACATTACCATACAATTCACCTTGGGAAAATGCTGGCCTACTGCTTCCTGCCATGCAGACTGTTCAGTTTGTCAGTGTGATTGTGATGGTTTCAGTTATGTGTTGTTATGTAACAGATACATCCCATTCTGTTAACTGAAATCTTTTCCCCCGAGGGATTGCGTACAGAGTGTAATTAAAGGATGCTGGACTATACATCTGCATTATTTACTGTTGATTGACTGTTATCTTGTGCCCCAGTCTGTCTTGACTGTTGTACTACTTGAAAGCCTTGGCCTGGACAGCAACATATGTTATGCTTTACGGAATACTGTATTAAATTATCTGTTTGAGAGTTGCATTAATCTGTTTATATGTATTTCAAAGTCTAAACAGCTATATGACATTGCATATACAACTGTAATAGCACACAGATAAAGCTTTCTCGTGTATGTAAACCTGTGTGTGGTGTTATATCCTTTGACCTCTCTGTGGGTATATGTTTCAGTCAATAATTGTCTTTTGTATGGGTGACTCATACAGTGTCCATTTCATAAGGCGGCAACTGTAGGAATACTAGCTGTTCCGTATGGTGTGCACCCTCTAAATATGTATCTTCCTTTACATATCTCTGTGTGTGTATGTGTAGTTATATATATATATATATATATGTATATGTATATGTATATATATATATATATATATATATATATATATATATATATATATATATATGTATCTGCATATATGTGTGTGTGTCTATATGTATCTTAGGAACGTTTATTGCTTCCACATTGTACATTCCCTATGGTAGCCAGACTGTACTGCATGGTATGTTATCGATACCAGCCTGACATCATACAGGTGGGATGGATTACTGCTAACATCTTGTGCCCATGTCGTGTTGGGTCCTGGTTATGGGACTTGCAACAGTTGGTATTGTCAGGGCAGGCCTGTTTGTCTGTGGGGGGGGTAATATCAATACATACAAGACGTATGTAGCTTGGGCCCCCTCACCCCCATTAATGGAGCCTGTGGTCATAAATGTATTTGTTATTTTCTCTTATATATATATATATATATATATATATATATATATATATATATATATATATATATATATGTGTGTGTGTACACACACATATATATATATATATATATATATATATATATATATATATATATATATATATATATTATACATATATATATATATATATATATATATATATATATATATATACACATATATATATATATTTATATATCTAGATAGAAATATATATACACTTACACGTGCTATTGTAACCTGATAGTAACACTTTTGCTGACGGTAATGGAACTTTGTTACATTTTATTCACTGAGGAGCTTTTCTTCCCCGGTATCTGCTGAAAATGAGCCAAAAGCTCAGTCAGACTAACACGGTTGAAAAATGTAAAATAAATAAATACATAAATAAATAAATACATCTACATGTTTAAATACATTTCCTGTACTGTTGAATGACTGTGCTGGATGATATGTTTGTGAAAACAGCAAGGTTAGGTATACCTGACATGGCTTAGTGGTAAATTACTGTGGTGTGCAGTGTCCTGGGTTCGAGCCTTGCAGAGGCTGTTAATTTTGTTGCTGGGCAGAACAAGGGCTGTTGGATACAGAGTGATTAAGGCAATTTTAAGCAGTTGTAAGCAGGTTTGCATGGAGGTAAACACTGCTAACGTCCGGTTACAGTTTCTTATACTGATTTAGCTTCTCAGTTACTTAACCTGTGCAGGCATTGCTTACCCTCACGCAAACAAACTTAAACCCACTTACTACTGCTTAAAAGTGCTTAATCCTGCTTTCCCCTGCACTAATTTCTTTAAAAGAAATGAAAAAGGGTTGATAGGAAAGTGGTGAAAAAGGGGCACAAAGAGAGAAAGGCAGTAGGGAAAATAGCTAAGGATGCGCAGGAAGGGTGTAAGGAAGGTCCATAGCTGCCCATTTCTTCTACAGCAACAGCTGTGCATGTACACTGAATTTGGAGATAGATTTGGACACTCATACCCCTGAGAGAGGGGTGAGGACAACAATAATATGTTGTTAAGCCAATTAGACCAAATTACAACATTTGTCCAGTGGACACATGTGTGAAATGGACAGCTATGTATGGGGCGAGATTTTTTGGGGGGAACAGATTGCCCTTTTTTTTCATGTGAGAGTGGGATGTTGGGGAGGGATAGTAGGTATATTTGGGGAGGTAGGTTGGGTAGGTTAACAGACAAGACAAACAAGACACATACAGGGGCAGTATATGACACATGTGGGGGGTAGACACCTTGATGGGGTGGGTTGTTTGGAAATCAGAAGCCCATCAGGCCCTAGTGGAAACAGTGGGACTGATGTCCCCACCCATGGGCAGTCACCACTGCACCTTCACAGCCCCGAAGGTGGCTGTGCTAGGGGCTGAGTAGGAGGACCAGGCCAACCCTCCATTGTGACACACAGCCATCTCCGACCTCCCTGCAGAGCTTGCTATGCACCATGACCTGGACCTGGCGATGGGTGACAGGTTAGTGACCATGCCTGCTCCTGGGGGGGGGGGTGAGCCCCATCGCCTAAGGCGGTTTCACCTGAAGGTGGTACAGGACCAACGGATGAGGAGGTCCTGGGTTGGGACCCAGACATGCTGGTGCCTGATGCCACGGCCAGCTGAGGTGGTACAGGTGGGTCCACCAGGACCGGCCTTCCCAAATGTGCTGTGGTGTTTAAATTTTATCAACATATGTGGGTTAGTAATAGTCAATACATTCCAGGATTAGGTATAACAGCATGCATAGATATTCCCATTAACCCAAACACCAGATATGGAACAGCTGCATAGCAAACAGAACACAAGCATATATGGAACCACAGTGATTATTACAACAGCATGCAGATACATTGATGGCAGCATGCCACCAATGTGTGAGTATTTCAACATGGCACATGCATAGAAACAAATTTAAATAATTATCAAAAAATAGGACATATGTCCCAACATTAGAGTTAATTCAGCACATGCCGACTGAGTTGTGTATTTAGTTTATTGTTGCAGATATGGTAGGGGCAGAGAAAGATGTCAATTAACAACTAGTATATTCATGTAGTTCGCATTACTTTCCTAGTCAGTGCTGTGATGTGTGCCTTACAGGTATTAGTACACTACCCTATTGCCTTAGTTTGGACAGTGGTATGGCTGTCGACAACTATATACATGGACTGAGTTTTACTTGTTGTATACACCTCTTACCTGGTATACCTGTGGAGGTATTGTTTGTTAACACTATCTAACTGTTTCTACACATACTCCCAGATTCCAGGCTGATGTTATGCACATACCTGTCCATCTTTTATTGCACACACTCTGGACATGTCTTCACCACATGCAGGTGAACCGGGACATATTTCGACTATAGCCCTCTTAAACCTTTAGTGAATTGAACAATGACAGATTTGTTTTCATTGACATTTTCCAAATATGTACAGGTCTGACAGTCAGTTATATGACATAAAATGCTGCCTATATGTCAGAAATTAGCACACTGATATGCCCGAGAGACAGGGTAACAGCCGGCAGATATGGGCCGATTAACTGGACAGTCTGGACAATTCTGTGCACTTGTGGGGTATGATTCTGCATACAGCTTATTACCACTTCCAGGATTCGAACCATGGCTGCATCTGCTAAAAATAAAACACTGCCCATAACAGTTGAGTGTGATATATAGATATTGCTGTGTATCTCTTGTTTTCTGTCTATAATTCTCCTGTGGTTTGACATTCTGACCTTGTAATTACAACACCCTTATACAGGATTTCCTAGACAGTTGTATTATGTAGTACAGTGTGGGTGACAGTGATGAGTAATACCTTATTATGCAGAGCAACTACAACACTAACAATGCCATACAATACCAGAGTAAACAGTACCAGTACAGGATATCAATCTTTTATTTCTAGGCACAGTGTTCATATCTGACAGACCTGTGGTAGCAATGTTTGTTAGCGCTACCTGAATTTTGCCACACAAATTGCCAGTTTCCACATTAGTATTATGCACATACATTTCAGTCTGTTACTGTATGCACTCTGGTCACAGCTTGACAACATGGGGGTGGACATGTGACATTCTTGGCTAATTACTCATAACATTTTGGGGAGTTGCTAGAGTGACAGATTTGTTCTTATAGATGTCTGACAATCAGTTATATGTATTGTTTGCTTTCTAAACATCTGGGATCATCCCACTGATTTGCCAGGGGGACAGGTAGCAGATATGGGCCGATTTACTGGACATTCTGTACAGTTGTGGGGTATGATTCTGCATACAGCCTACTACCACTCCCAGGATTTGAACCATGTCTGTGTGTGGTTAAAATACAACAGTTCACGTCACAGTTGAGTGTGCTATTTGGATTATCTTATTTGTCTTTTTACTATTTTCTGTATAAGTCTCTCTCATGGTACTTTATGACCTGTTGTGATTACAACAGTCATATACAGACATTCCTACACTTTTTATTTATGTAGCACAGTGTGGGTAACAGTGCTTAATACAACAGTACTGTTAAGTGATTGCAACTCTACATTACCATATGATACCGGAGTAAACATATTGCAGTCCAGCAGTTAGACCTTTATTGTCAGGTTATTACGCTTTTATTTACATAGAACCTATATGAGACTCTTCCTGCCCTATGCTCTGGTGTATGCAGTACATGCCTTAAACAATACAGGTTTTATACAGGCAATTAACTAACTACTACTTTTAGATTTATTTCCTATGATAGTACATGCAAGAGTATTACTAACCTGCCTCACATAACAACCACTGCAGTCTACAGCCATGGGCTTCCTGGTTCGCAGCCCGATCACCTGCCGCTGTGAAAGAAATAAGTGGAATATTTAGCCATATCTATCCATAATATACATGAGCTGGCAATTATTAAACAGGTAGTGGACTGATGCACACAGCTGAGACATCACCTGTCCTCCTAGCCTCTTGGATCGACTGATCCAGGAGATCCCCCCTTTCTCCGCTTCAGGTTGGCATAGTGATGCATGACTTGATCAATAGTTTGGGGTATGCCAGTGGCACTGGTGAGGTCATGGGCGAGACAGTCTCAGGCTTCCTCTTTGTATTGGGAACCCTGGTACTAACCCTGCAGCAGTCTCTGGTCATGGTCTTTCACAAGGAGTCCTGCCATGACTCTGGACTCCTGGATGCCCCAGCGCTGCGCTTGAAAGCACACAGCCTCTCCCATTTCAGACATAGTGCCTACAGGGGGAAGCTACAACCAGTAATGAGATGTATTCCCGCCTGTTGGGATGAAATAGGGCCGGTTTCCCACACTTTGCCATGATTGGATGGTTTGGAAAATGTTAAGCTTTGGGCAAACCTGCTTGCCTAAGGTTGGCATTGCTTAAAGGGGTATACCAATGGGCAGACTGAGTTAGCTGGCCTACAGATTGCTTACACTTACTAAACTGGGATGTGCAATGCTTAGCGTTGCTTAATATTTAAATTGCATTATATTTGCATTGTGGCATTGATTTATTATTCATTACATGTTATATATGTGTTTGGTATCCACGATTCATGTGTACATGCACTGTATGGGGTCCTTGTATTTCTTAGGGGATTTCAACACTTTATTACAATGACACCTCACATCTGGGCTTACTGCAGTACTCCAGTTCACATATTTATGTTATGTTGTAGGTTATACAACATAAAACTGTATATAGATTCCTTTCACATGTTCAGTTTGTATTTCCTATAGTGAGGATCTGTTTGGTGATACCTCAATCTTATGTACTGCTGTGATGGCTTATTGGTTAATTACTGTGACTATAGTTTACAGGGTCTAGGGTTCAAAACTTGCAAAGGCTGTTTATTTTGTTTCTGGCCACAACAGCGGCTGATGCATACAGAGTGATTAAGACACTTTTAAGCAATTATAAGTGGGTTTGTGTGGGTTTGCGTGAAGGTAAGGAATGCTAACCTCTGGTTCAATGTGCTTACAGAGAGTTAGCTTCAATAGTGCTAACCTGTGTGCGCATTGCTTACCCCCATGCATATGGGCTTAAATCCACATACTACTGCATAAATATGCTTGCTCCTGCTTATACTGCTTAAATATGCTTACTATTGCTTACTACTGTGTACTCCCGCCTACCACTGCACTAATTTAGACAGTAATGTCTAATGATTCTTGGGAGGGTGGTGGATTTGGAAACTGTATGGATTTATCATTCATTAGACATTTTACCTTCCATTTGTATCCCTGATTCCTGTGTACATATACTGTATGGGGCACTTGTGATTATCTGTGGACTTTACAACATTATGACAATGACACCTCACATCTGCATTTAATGCAGTTCTCGAGTTCACAAATATATGTTATGTAGTAGGTTATGCAACAAAATAAATCGATCATAAAGTGATTTGACATGGAAAATGGATTGTACTGGAGTGGGACTCGAACCGGGAATGACTGCTTGTAAGCTGAATGCTCTGCCCACTACACTATTGCTGTACTGCTTCATTTACATATATCTTGCTTTTTATCGTCTTGTGCCATTTAAGCTGCATTAACCATAGCTAAGCGATGGGGAAACCCGCTCATCTATGGTTAAATTTCATCTGTTTCATAAAAAAAAAACACTTCTTTATATTTAATGTTTTAACTATTGCTCTTGTACACTTGGGGGATGTTGCTGGGGGTATAGGTTCATAGGTTCATAGGTTCATACTAGGCTATCTGCCCAAGCATTTTTTAGCCCCCTAGCTAGTTAGTTATGTGGCTTTCCCACCTTTTAGTTTGAATAACTATCAAGCAGTGACACTGAAGTAATCCTAGGTATATCTATCTCTCCCATCCATTGCCAGCGAGGTGCCTGCCTCACATGTGCCGATTTTTTGTTCCAGCATAGGGAGTCTCTGGTGATGAATGAATCCCCTCCAGCACGTTTATATATATTTATAACCGTGGTTTAAGTCTCCCTCCCACCCTTGTGGTTCATCTAGATTTTTTGAGGTGAAGCATATTCATCAAATCTTGGGACACCTATGAGCGGTCACGTTCATTCTTATTCATACACTGCTGTTCTTCATTGCAGGGGCATGTATAGTCTGAGAGCTCTGCTCTCAGACATGCCTCTTGCACTTGTACACACTCCGTGTCCATTTAGGAGCTCAGGCAGTGCACCTGCATTGATATGCATGGCGCGCTGCCGTCCTGCTCCTAAACTGCCACTTCCGTGCAGGACTAAGCTAGTTCTGCATGGAAGGTTAGTGAATCTGGGGGTTTATTTATTTATTTTACATTTGTTGACCAGGATAGTCTGACTGGATACATACCCATTTTCAGCGGAGACCCAGGGAGAAAAGCTCCAAACTTACAAACAGTTAAAAACAAGCAAGTTACAGTATATGCACATATTGTATTAACATACAAGTTACAGTCGCACATTTCAAGCCTATGAAGAATACAGTTTTTATTCAGAAATATATGCAAATATGTTACAGTCTGTCTTAACAAACCTTTTAGTGTAAGAGCTTAGTCGCTGTGAATAAAAAATTGCAGGGATATGGAAGTAGATGAGGCTTTAGTCAGGGTTAGAGCAAGGACATAACGAGTGAGTTTTAAAATACTGGGTTAGATTTTTTTTTTAACTGTTTAAGGGAGGGGTTCAGAGTAAGGTCAGATGGGAGCGAATTCCAGGTTTTGCCTACTGAATTTGCAAACAAAGATTCTCCAGATAAGTTGTTAGCTTTAACAGACTGAACCAAAAGTTTTGTAGTAGAATGAATTGACCTAGCATTTTTGTAAGGATGGATAATGTTTTTAAGGGAGGACATTTTTTCTGGATGGTTAATAACCTTGAATGCTACAGTAAGTTGATTATATTGAATTAGCCTTGGGAGTTCTAGACATCCTAAGATGTTTAGGTTTTGACAAAGGTGTGTACTGTAGGGAGTTCCTGTGGCAAACCTGGCAATTTGATTGTATCAGCTAGAGAGTTTTCTGAGATCAGGTTTGTTCAAGTTAGTGAGTATTGGCGAGGCATAGAGTAGAGTTGAAAGCAGATGGGTACTGGCAATGGCAGTCCTAGCTAGAGGGGTGAGAAAAGGTTTGTTTTTGTATAGGGAGCCAAGTTTTTTATTAATGGTTTTAATAGTTTGGTTTACATGCATATCATATTTGAGGTTGTTGTCTATAATAACACACAGGAGTTTGGTATACATATCTGGTGAGATTATGGTCCCATTGTTAGATGTTATAGTAAACGAAGGAAGAGGGGATTTGTGAGTAAGGGAGAGGAGCAATAGCTTTGTTTTATTAGGGTTTAATATCAGCTGATGATTAGAGATCCAGTTTTCCACTGTATTAAAGGTTTTCTGGGTTAAACTAAGGAGATCTGTAGGGGCAGAGTCTGAGCAAATCAGGGTGGAGTCATTGGCATATTGTATACAGGTTGCATCTGGGATTATAGTGTGGAGGTCACTGATAAAGAGGGAGAAAAGAAGGGGACCTAATATGGAGCCTTGAGGGACACCAAGGGTAATGGGGAGAAGGGTGGAGAGTTTGTCTTGCCAAAGGACAGCCTGCTGTCTTCCACTAAGATAAGATTGAAACCATTGTATGGCATAGTTGTTTAGGGATATTTTATTTAGGGTAAGTAAGAGTAGCTGGTGGTTAAACATGTTGAAGGCCTTGGAAAGATCGAGAAACTGGGCAGAAGATAGTTTGTTGTTGTTACGGGTGGAATTTATGACATTAGAAAAGGAGAGGAGGGCTGAGGTGGTACTGTGCAGTGGTCTAAATCCATGCAGAGAATAGGCCAGAAGATTATGTTGAATAAGGTAGTGTAAGAGTTGTTTATGGATACACTTTTCCATAATTTTAGCCAGAGGGGAAAGTATAGCTATTGGTCTATAGTTTGACAGCTCAGTGGAGCTGAATCCTTTGAGGATTGGTATGATGTGATATTTTTCAGATAGAGGGGATAAAGGAAAATACAGGACAGATGAGCAGATGTAGTACAAAAAGAAAAGTCTATAAGTGAGGGATTAAAATATAAGGGTGAGTATGGAAGAGTATATGGTCCAGACAAAGGTAGATAAGATGCAGAAGAAGAGTTATAGATGGTTAGTGATAAGTTAGTTTTACAAGTAGTATTGTAAGGGGAAGAGATAGGTAGAGGAGGGAGAATAGTATCAGATTACTAGGGACTGTAAATTAGAAGGGAATAGAGAGCAGTAGAAGAAAAAGTAGTTAGTAATAAGTTACTGGAAAGATTAAATTAGAGGGGTGTAAAGAACACTAGAAGAGTATAGGAAGGTAAACAGAAGGTAAGGATACATAATATTGTAGATGTAAAAGAATGAATAGAGATGAAAGTGAGGGAGGGAAAAGATTAAAGGAGGAGAGAGGGAGGGAGGAAATTTAGGTGGGATGGTTACATTGACATCCCCAGGTGCTGTATAGGTGATTTCTTGGAGTTGTCTTGAATTTATGTGTATGAGTAATATTTCTGAAGTCCAAAGTAAGCTTATTCCAGGAAAGAGAAGGAAGATAGCTATATAGGTTTTGTCCAATAGTTTTTTTTAGGTTTAATGATCTGTAAGAGGCATTGGTCAGCACTTCTGAGGGAGTGTGGTGGGTTTTAAATAGCGGGAGACTTGAGAGGATAGGCTAGGTCAGGAGGAGGGCCTATTTACGGTAGTGTGGATTAAGAGAAGTTGAGAATATATGAGTTGGTTTGGCAATTCTAGCCGACTAAGGGTTTGGAGAGAATGACAGTGATGTGATTTTGGTGGCATGTTGGCTGCAAATCTGGCAACTTTGTTGTATGTAGTTTCATGCTTGGACAGAAGAGAGGGCTGTAAATTAGTGAGAATCTGAGAGCAGTACAAGAGATTAGGGAGAAGATAAGCATGTGCAAGAGAGATTCTAGAGTTAGGAGTGAGGTACTTTTGGTTTCTATAAAGAAGTCCAAGCTTTTGGTGGGTTTTCATTATACAGTTATGAACATCTAGATCAAATTTAAGTTGGTCATCAATGTTTAAACCAAGTACCTTTGTATAGGGTTCATCTGAGATTGAAGTGTTGTTAAGGGAAGAAATTGTGAAAGAGGATTTAAGATGGTGGAGAGATTTAGGTAAAAATAGAAGGAGTTTAGTCTTTTTAGGGTTAAATATAAGTTGGTTATTAGTTAACTAGGTTTCAATGAGGTTGAAATAGGTTTGAGTATTGGTGAGCAAGTCTGAGGGGTTATCAGCAATGGTAATGATAGTGGGGTCTGCATACTGGGTAAGGGGTGACTGAGGACATGATGTGTGGAGCTGATTAGTAAAAATGTTAAAAAGAAGGGGGCCTAGAATGGAGCCTTGAGGGATTCCCATATTTATGGGGAGAAAGGGAGATAAAGCTGAAAACCATTTTACAGATTGTTGTATATTAGTGAGGTAACTGGTAAACCAGGAAATAGTAGTAGAGGAGAGGTTAAGTTGAGAAAGCTTAGAAAGAAGGATAGAGTGAGAGACAGTGTCAAAGGCTTTGGAGAGGTCTAAGAAGAGGCAGGATATAGTTTATTGTTGTCTCTGGCTAAGGAGATGGTATTAGAAAAGGAAATGAGAGCAGAAGAGCTATTGTGGTGGGGATGAAAGCTATGCTGGGTAGGGGTGATAAGGTTTTCAAAAATGAGATAAGACAGGATTTGTTTGTGAACACAATGCTCAAGAATTTTAGAGAGTGTAGAAAGTATAGCAACTGGGCAATAGTTAGAGAGCTGTAGAGTGTCCACATTTATGGATAGGTATGGTGTAGAATTTCTTCCAGAAGGTTGGGACAGTGGATTCACAGACTGAGCAGTTAATGAGGATGGAAACAGGATATGCTATGGAGCTAGGAGCAGATTTGAGGAAGAGTGATGGCAAGTTATCAGCTGAAGGGGAACATGGTTTAAGTTTGAGAAGAAGTTTTGTAATGTAGTAGGAATAGGATTAAGTGAGAATGGGGAGTTATGTAGAAGGGGAGTGGTAAGAGGTAAGAAGGGTTGGAAGTAGGCATAAGTTTGCTTAAAGCATTGATAAAGTAGGTATTGAAGATGGAAGCAGTTTCTTGTGGTGAGTTACTAGGGCAAGGGTTAGGTATTGAGGGATTACCAGGGTGGAGAATTTTGTTGACTGTTTTCCAGAATTTTGGGGGATTTCTAGGAGATGAGGTTAGAGGTATATGGTAGAAGGTTTTTTGTCAATGTTAATGTCTTTTTTGGTGAGGTTACAAAATTCCTTGTATTTTTGAAAATGTACTTGAGATTTAGTTTTGTCCAGAGTTTTCATGCTGAATCTCTTTTTTGCATGAGGGACCGGGTTAACTTGGTAAGCCAGGGTGTGAAACATGATTTGACTCTGACAATTCTGGGAGGGGCAAGAGAGTTAAGTATGTTTAAGAAGATGGAGTTGAATTGGTGAACAGCTTCATCAAGAGAAAGGTGAAAGAGGAAGGACCAGTCAATAGCAGCAAGATGGTTATTAAAAGTCTCAGGGTTGAAGTTAGTTAAATTATGACATTCTATAAATGTATGGGGTCTATAGAGGGAAAATACTTGAACTCAAATTAGGGAATGCTCACTAATTGTATCTGGCAGGGGTTTGGGGTGGTGATAGAGGTTAGGATGAGAGACAAGAATCCATTCTAAGGTGAAAATGGACATAGTAGGTTTGTGAAGAAAAGTGGGGGAAGAGATAAGCTGAGTTAAGCCATAAAGGTGTATGCTTGTGGAAAGGGAGTCAGAGATAAGGGCAAGCCAATTAATATTAGCATCACCTAGAATGATAGCTTCATTAGGTATAGTGTTTGCCAGCCAGTGAAGAATCTGTTCTTGTATAGTTATGCTGTCTCCTGGTGGTATATAGATAGATGCTATACTTAGGGTTTTGTAGTTATTTGGTTTAAAATTGGCAATGATAAGTTCAGCTGAGTGAAAAGAAGGGGTGTATTGGATAGGGGGGATAAGATTAGGAGGTTGGCGTACATAATGGCTACACCTCCACCCTTCTTATGTGTTCTGTCTAGGCGTAGGATGTTATAGCCAGGGGGAAGGAATTCATTATCAGTGTTATGAGGTTTCAGCTATGTTTCAGTGAGTGAAATTATGTTAGGGGAGTACTGAGAAATCCAAGAGTGAAAAATCCAAGAGTGAAATTCTATTGATTTGTTAAGAATGCAATGGATATTGATAGCGTAGAAGAAGAAATGTTTGACACTGGGGTTTGGTACTTTCAGGAATGGGTGTGTAGCATTGGAGGGAGTAGATGCATTGTTATGTGGGCCTGAGTTGGGGTGAATGTCACTAGACAGTCGAAGAGTATTACAGAGGTGGTATAAGAGTAATATAATGGGATGAGGAAGGAGACATTTCAGCTTGTTATGAAATGGAAAGGTTTTAGGAAGGAGTCTGATTTTAGGGAGAATGTGTTTAGTACAAGAGAAGAGTGTGGGAGATATAGGGAAAGAATAGTGAGAGATGGAAATAGAAGAGAAGTACAATGTATGGGGAGTTTGGAAGAAGATTAAGTTGAGAGTAGTAAGAACTGAGGTAGGATAGGATGAGAAAAAGAAAGGTTAGGAGATGAAGAAGGAACATAGTAAAAAGTAATGAATAAAATGAGTAGGATGTTGTTTGAATATGTAGAGAAAGGTGAGAGGAATAATTAAGAGTGTGCTTTTAACTAGAGAATGTGAGTGGAGGGTTTAAGAAAGAAGAGTGTAAGGAGGTGGGAGTGGCCAAGGTTGGAGGAGTAGAATCAGATAGGTTGAAGATACAGACATTTGAATTGAATTGGGGGTGTGGCAATAATGGTTAGCTATAGAGAAAATTGATGCAGGGGTGTGTGGGAATGGGGGTAGGGTAGGGGAACGAAAGAAGCCCGAGCGTAGCGAGGGGGAATGGAATGGGCTGGGTTATGACACTTCACTGTGCAAGAAAAGCAATCAGTGAAGCCCAGAGGAGTAAGTATGTTCACAGTAAAGAAGTATTAAAGCAATGTCAATAGGGAAAATTATGAAGATAATCAGAGGGGAGGAAGAGAAGAGAGTGGAGATAGGTATAAGGAAGCCAGAGAAGTAGAAAACAGCTAAAAATATCAGTGGCCAAAGGTTTACAGTAAGGTGCTTAGAAATACTAGGAAGAGGGGGAAGAAAATGGGAGATAGAGCAAGAGAGTAGGTGAAAATAAGTGCAGTTGGCTGAGTTCAGTGATTATTAGGGCTCTAAATTTGTAATGCATACGCAGGTGCTGAGTAACATAGGATAAACATACGAGATGCAAAGGTAAACTGTTGCTGGATGAGCTAATTCAGTCAGTAGATTTCAAGGTTCAGGTGACTGGAATGGAGGCAACAACATATAGAAGTCAGAACTAGCTGAACTTTTCAACGAGATACAAAGGTAAACTGTTTCAGTCAGGAGATTTCAAAGTTCAGGTGACTGGAATGGAGGCAACAGCATATAGAAGTCAATCAGAAATAGCTGAAATTTCCAACAGCAAAAAATAAATACAGTCTCAGATTCAGTAACCGCTGAATATCACTATGCCAAACATTTTTGGACCTGCACTGCTATCCAGTTAACAAACTGAGTCAATCAATTAGTGAGTCATTCAATCAATCAGTCAGTCAATCCATCCATCAATCAATCAGTCTCATTATATGATTTATATAGCCTCTTTTAATACAGCACAATGGCTATGATCAAATAAAGGAATCAAAGATTACTGGGTATGTACAAGTAAAGGGGCGGAAGATTGGCATAATGATTAAAGTGTTTACCTCACAGACCCAAGGTACAGGGTTTAATTCTCACCACTGGGAAAGTGGCTATGCATAAAATGACCCAAAAGGGCAGTTAGCCTTAATACTGACTTATAAACCTATAAATAAATTGTTAATGAGGTGAGAGATAGAAAAGTGGATGCTGCAAAGAATAGTTAGAGAATAAGGAACTAAAAAATAGAAAAGGGAGATATGAAATGGAGCAATGAAAACAGGAGGAACAACACAATCATTCTACAGGATAAATGGGAAAGTAAGAGAATATATGAAGAAGCAGTTAAACAAATGATGTGAAATAAACAAATACTTAAAGTTAGGGGGTCAAGGAATGGGCTTATGCTCACAATACATGTTACAAAATAGCAAAATGAATTTGGGATCAACAGGTATGTGTTTTTACGTACACAAATGCACTTGCACATACACATGCACACATATGCCACACACACACATGCAGAGACATGTGCATATGCACACACACACACACACACACACACACACACACACATGCGCACATGCATATACACATACACGCACACATTCAAGGTGTAAGTGTACATGATGTGTATACCTCATAGTAACATTTTTATATTCAGAGACAGCCCTAACAGGGTGATTTTGCACAAGGTGTATGGTTTATGTGAGCTGTACACCTTGCTGTAACCTTTTGTTATATTCAGACACCATCCTAACATGGGGATTTTGCACAAGTTGCACAGTGTAAATGAGGTTTATACCTCGCAGTAACCATTTTATATTTAAAGACAGCCCTAATAGAGTGACTTTGCACAAGGTGCATGCTGTACATGAGTTTTATACCTAACAGCAAATATGTTGTATTCAAGGACATGCCTAACAGGGTGATTTTGTACAAGGTGTATGGTGTACATGAGGTGTATACCTCACTGTAACATTTTTGTAGTCAGAGACACCCCTAACAGGGTGATTTTGCACAAGGCGTACAGTGTACGTGAAGTAGATACCTTGCAATAACTTTTTTATATCCAGGGACATCCATAACATTTTGATTTTGTACAAGGTGTATGCTGTAGGTGAGGTATATAAACATTTTTATATTTAGAAACAATCCTAACTGGTGTACATGAGGTGTATAACTTGTGGTAACCTTTTTATATTCAGATACACCCCAAACAGTGTGGTTTTGTACAAAGTGTGTGATATACATGAGGTATATACCTTTTGGTAACCTTTTTATATTCAGAGACAGAACTGACAAGTTGATGTTTAATGATGCATGGTGTATGTGAGGTGTATACCTCGTGGTTACCTTTTTATATTCAGAGAGAGCCCTAACGAAGTGATTTTACACAAGGTTTGCAGGGTCATGCGGTGTATAACTGGTGGTAAGTTTTTTATGTTCAGATACAGCCCTACCATGTCGATTTTATCTGAAGGCATGGAGCACCTCAGTAGGCTGTCTCCAATGTCAGACTGCATGTTAATTAGGCATTCTGAGGAAGAGGAATATGCTAATTAGCCACATGTTCTCCATCAGAAGTGCCTTCATGAAGGCATCTTCATGGAGTTTATTGGTACATCAGTGTTAAGAGTTGTGTGTGTGTGTGTGCGCGCGTGTGTGTGTGTGTGTGTGTGTGTGTGTGTGTGTGTGTGTGTGTGTGTGTGTGTGTGTGTGTGTGTGTGTTTGTGTGTGTGTGTGTGTGTGTGTGTGTGTGTGTGTGTGTGTGTGTGTGTGTGTGTGTGTGTGTGTGTGTGAACACGTGTGTTTGTATGTGGATCAGTATGTATTGTGTGTGGGAGAGAGAATGGTGGGTGCCTGTGCTTATAAAAATACAGCAGAGACCATTATTAACTGCTAGGACACATGCTGATTTGCACTTAGCTGTAGCTAACCTTAATTTGGAAACTTGCAGATTAGCCAATTTTTTCTATTTGCACCAGTGTGTCTTTGAATCATAAATTGATGCATCATGAAACCATGGCCTTTATAAGGCCAGTGGTAGGGATCTTTATGAATCATCAGGGAATGATTCAAAGCAGGCATTTTAAGCCTTATGGCAAGAATAACACAAGCTGATAGGTTTCGAGTGAGAGAGACAAACTGAGAGCAAAAGAGAGAAAGAATAAATAAAGTGAAGGATGAATCAAAAGAGGCCAGAGAGCATGTCAAATGTGACATAAACACAAAAACTTAATACATGGCATCTAATATTGATATAACATATCACTGGATCTGGCATGATTTATAAAGAGAAGCTTTAATGGACATAGCGATTTATTACAAATAAAATATGTGAGGTTGACATTATGAAAGCTATATGGTTTTGGGTGTGGAATTTACAAAATAACAACAATGCTGAGATAAATGCATTGGGCAAAGACGAAGACAAAGAAAACTTAAGATATGGAATATGTTAGTGATGTGATTATTACTGGATAGAACATGCATATAGATAATAGGATAGTGGGAATACAGGTTGTAAATTTACTGACAGTATTAAGTTAAAGAATATATCAATTAAATATTTTATCTATTTAATTATATACATTTTATGTTGTTATGCTTAAATGTAGTGTACCTAAATCGGTCAGCTAGTGGCACAGGGGTGGTGGAGGAGGTGACTTAGTGGTCAATGCCAGCTGAAAATCTACAATATTAAAGTAAACTGAGATCAGCCTTTTAAACACCTTTGTCTATACACTCTTAAATGTGCTATCATCTAAAACATATTAGGACTTAGCCTACCTGAGGACATTTACATTAGTTTGAAAGGATCCTCCCTTTTCAGTCTGAGTCAAATAAAATGGAAGAGTACATTTTTATTTATTTATTTTATATAGCCAAATAAACTTGATTTATATAACAAACTCTATTTAAGGATGACCAAGGAAAACTAACTGTTTGAGTGACTTGCTCTGCATCACATGATAGACAAATGAAGATTGAAGAACTCAAACCCAGGACTCCTGGCTGCATTTTCATAGTAGGCCAAGACCTTAATGTGCCATACTAGAATCCAGACTTAGCAAGTTCCTCCTACTGTTTTTACCTCAGGTACAATTAGTAGGAAAGGACTGACGTTGGTGCTTTTTGAAGCTTATGGGTTATGAAAAGCAAATCCACACCTTTTCTATCCACTTTTGCAGTCCACAAAGATACTTGGCTTCCTGCTTTGAGTTGATCATTTTAGTTACAATAAAATCTTGTCTGCAAAGCCGCAGTCATTGGACCAGGAGGAGAAGGAGGAATAAAAGAAAAACTCACTTAAACTCTGCAGAACAGGAGTTAGATGACAGGTGTAGAGTGAAATCTCACAGCCTTCTGACTTGGGGATACTGCAGTACTTCCTTACTATACTCCTTGCCACATGTAGATAAGTATATCTATTTTGCAGAGTAATTAATGGAAACAAACAGCACCCATGGATGCCTTCTGCGGAATGCCATTATTTCCTTTGGTGATTGGTGTGATGGGATGCACCCAAGTTGCTATAAGAGCCCATCTGGAATACAGGGTGGCAGTACAATGACAGGAAGGGCTGCTATTCTATCAACTGCCAGGTAGTGTATAGTGCATGGCGATACATCATGAAGGCACTGGTCCAGCATCCAGACACTGCCCATGATTCTCATATTTGGCACAAAGTTTGTTATACTGCCTTTTCCTTCATGGCAATGTAGTTCACCTAGATGGTAAAAGCAAGCTATTGTAATGTTGCCAACCAAAGTATTTCTTTATGTATAGTGGCATAATCTCCCTAGTTTGATATGAGGCTCTTCTTTGTTTTGTTTCCCAGCTGAACCAGTTTAACCCTGGCTAAAGACACCAGTCCATATCCAACAAGGAGATGCAGAGGAGCACTTTAGCACTGCCCTATCCTGGACAGAGATAGTAATGGGGCCAGTGTCTGGCCTGCTCAGAGTCCATTCTTACTGCCTGAACAAGTTGGGAAGGAACTTCAGTATGAACCCACTACTTTATGCAGAATCTTTAGTTTGCTGAATTCTGCATAACATGATTATGCATCAATCTGGTGTGCAATTGACATAGCCAATCATCAACAGTGACAGTGCAATGCTGTCTATCATTTGGACAACCAACAATGATACCTTGACCAGGCAATGGAAGCAGCATGTGACCAGTTCAGCAGGCTTGTGCATGGTACATGGATGTGCAGACAAAGCAGAGCTGTCTAATTCATAACTATTTGCCATGACATTCCCTATGTGACAGTGTAAAGTTATAAAGATAATACCTGTTGTTACTTATGGGCTGTGTTAAGTAGTGGATAGTCAACTGACACTGTACACAAGTCATTTCTCCTCATATGATACACAGTGCTGGTGGCCAGGTTGTTTTAGCCATCAACATTTGCTCAGTGGTCAGTGGTCAGTACCACAAGTGCTAGTTATACTGGCAGACTTTACATGAACTATAAAGGAGCAAGTATTAAGTAAAAAGTTTAGGGCTATAGAATGAGGAATTCAGAGATGTGTCACTGAGTTGTATTTATTAGATAAAGGAAATGTATTTTGTTTTACAACATGAAACATATTGCTGAAGCTCGTGTCTCCCTTTCTCTCTCTCTCTCTGTGTCTCTCTGTTTCTTTTCTTATTGCTATTTCTTTCATTTCTTTCTGGAACAAGTGTAGCAATACTCTTATGAAGTATGTTCAGTGAAGTAATGTATTTCATGTTTGCAGCATGTCTTCCTGCTTAGTAACTCCTGTATGACTGATATTCAAAATGTTACTTACATTTCGAAAGTATTGTACACAATGTTTTCCGAAGGTAGTGTAGCTGATGGTCCCATAGATTGTCAGCAATTGTTAGCATATGAGCTTGATGCTGCGTTGCTCCAGTGATGATATTTACTGGATGCAGAGGAACCTTTCATATTGACCTTAACAGTTTTGCAGGACTTGGCCCTTGACTGAGAGGCTCTACCCAATCATGTGGTAATCTGATGAAGGCTGCATTCTTATAGGAATTCATGAGAATGCCCACAGTACTTTTTTGGGATATGCATAGGGTTTGGCCTTTTAGTCTAATATGCATGCAGGCACTACCTCACTCATGTCCAGTGGTGTTCCCAATATGTAACTGGTAAAGCCTTACTAGCATGCTAATGGAGGCTGAAAGCAATGTCATTTGTGCACCCACAGAGCACATGAATTCCAGATCCATCACAAACCAACCTATGCAGCAGACTAGGGCTGTCAGCGGCCTGTAAATGTTAAAAAAGTAACTTACCACCAAAAGAAAGAGAGAAAAAAATGGTCTCACTCTCACATCTGCAATTTATAACAGTTGCTCTGTGCTCTGTACCACTCCACTGTTTTAGCTGCATGAAGTCTCTCTGTCATTGGCTGCACTGCTCTACATTTGAGCCAATAAGAGTGAAGCTTCCTGGATTTTTCAAAGAGAGGCATTTTTGTCAGACTTTTTTTTGGCTCAAACAGCAGTGATTTATGAGCCAGACATTTTACTTGCTTTCACTTCTTTGGGGAGCTGTTTTACTTGTTTATTGGAAACAAATAGCTCACACCAGCTGAAACATGTAAGCCAATTTACTTGCTTGCTTACTTTCCTTCTTTTGGCGAGTGTTGCAAGCCAGCATTTCAGTGAATGCACCATTAGTTGTTTCTGTCTATCATGCCCAGGAAAGGGATCCAAAAATAGCTGAACTTGTGGACCAAAGACATATGCTGTGAAACAGCTAGGCAGGACAGGCATTGGCAGTCGGTGGACTTCTGTGGCCAAGTACTGCACATTTAATTATTTTTTTATTAATATAAAAGTAATTATTAATTATATTTTGCCTTCTGAGGATAAAATATTTATATGGTGTTACATTTTGCTAAGTGCTTCTCAAAGCACATGTTGGAATGTACATTTGGTAAACTTATAAAGTCTTTGAGTAAACATTTTATCCAATAGAATTTGATCATTTTCAGCATTTTGGATTCTGATACAGTGGAACAATTTGATTTAGAAAACATGGTTTGTTTCATAGTCTTTTAAACTCTAAGATAGCTGGATTTTTTGAAGAAGTTCAAAATAGTGGTGTTGTTAGTTTAAAGGGATTGCATTAATTAATCCAGTGAATTAGGGATACATTCATTATTTTCCAGATGTAGCTATCTTTTATCCTCAAATAGTGTGAATTGATAATATAAATCAACACTCTTGAGTATGAACTTTTGGGGTGCAGTCTTTGATAATCTGGGACAATGTTTCAGAAACAGTTAGCAAAACAACAACTGTGTGGTATGGGCATACATTAGAAATAACATTAGAGAAGCAACATTGTGCTGTGTGTGTATGTGTGTGTGTGTGTGTGTGTGTGTGTGTGTGTGTGTGTGTGTGTGTGTGTGTGTGTGGTAGGGGCGTACTTTAGAAATAATATTGGAGAAGCAACATAGCAGTGCGTGTGTATGTGTGAGTGTGTGCATATGTGTGTGTGTGTGTGTTTGTGTGTGTGTGTGTGCAGGCGTGGTAGGGGGTGTACTTTAAAATAGTATTGGAGAAACAACATGGCAGTGCATGTGTGTATGTGTGTGTGTGTGTGTGTGTGTGTGTGTGTGTGTGTGTGTGTATGTGTGAGTGTGTGCATATGTGTGTGTGTGTGTGTTTGTGTAAATACTTAGTTCCTGCATCTCACAGTAGCAATGGTATAAAGGAAGGAATCGATTGCAGTAAACAGGACCATCATCATATGAACCTTGTGTTTTGTGTATAATCCTTGGTCTCCTTGCTTGGTTGACAATGGAATGTGGTTATCATTTGGCTTTGAATGAGCTGGGCAGCATAAAGTCTGTGAGTTTCATTTTAAAATATGTATGAATGCATATATAATTTAACTTTTTTGCAGGCAAATGGGTGTGAAATGCACTGTGTTGGGCTACAATAATTTGTATTGTACATAGTGCAGATGAGTATGCTATGAGCTGCTAATGAACTGTTTCCTGTAGTGCAGCATTTGATTCTCTCAGCTTTTGTTTGTCTAGTATGTAGGTCTGAGCAAAACACTTCCCCAGCCAGTCCTATTGGGTTGCCTCTGCAGAGAGACACCTGTGTGCAGTGGGCTGTCCCATGCTGTATTACGCATTTGTCTTTTGAATTCCTGAACCTGTCAGATAGCCTTAGTGCTTCACTGTATACTACTTGACTATGAATTGTAGCATATCGCTCATTGTTTAATGGCTTGTCAGATGCATTTTCAATAGTTTTGAGTTTCAAAAGAAAAGAAGTTTATTGTTTATGCTAAGTCTATTTTCAATATGAGTATTTTGTTTCATTCATCAACTGACTCTCATTAATTCTGCTGCAAATTTGTTAATAAAAGTTTTAACTTAAATACAAATCTCTGATCATTGTGAAAGTAAAACAACAGAAGACTATGTATATTGACAGGTTTGAACACTTTTTGAGAAACAGCCAAGTAATGGAATATTGCTATCACTGCGGGGGTAGCCAATTTCCTTTCCTAGGGCTAGATTTGACCATGATCTGGCTGTGGTTCATAGGTAAGTAGTAGGCTAGCTGCCATTGTGGGCCATTTTAACTCTAGCCTATTTCTCTTTTTATGCTTGAAATAACCTATCAAATTTGGTTATAGGTTGGTCTTACCCATCCCATGGTTGTTAATTATATATTACCCCAAATGAGAATAACTGGGTTCATTCCATAGATAATTTGAGGTGACCCATGCATTGGGATAAAGCATTTAGGAGCTGCCTCTGTCCATTAGTAGTACAGAGGCAAGTCCTGTGGTAAATTTCTGTTTCCCATCCATATATCTAAGTTGTGCTTGAATATGGGGAGAGATTAACTTTGTTTTATGTGAATGGAAAGTCTTTACCACAGCAGTGGTATTCTCTACAAGATATACCTGTCTCTCCGAACTGTTCTGTTGATGGAGCTGAAAAGGCTTATATCCCTAGACTGAGCATTTCTGATGTGGTTAAATGTTCACTGCTGGGGCTGCTGTAGGCAATTGCATTCTGTCTAGCTTTTGTCTTTACATTGAGCACTATGTCATTAGATCGTTCCCTACACTGTGCCAATGTGTTTTACTTCCCCTTTTAGCACTGATGACAGCCATGACTTGATTTTGTACCTTATATCAGTCTGGCTGCTCTTGTCCCCCTTTGAAACAGAATATTTTCCATGCATCCTAAGTGCATTCACAACGATGTGGTTTTCTTCAGCAGTGAAGTTGTCTCCCTTTTGCCTTGCTCCCTGAAGTTGCAACATTTTTCCCTAAAAATATAAATTTTCAGTTAACTACATATTCCTTCCCAGTCAGAGAGCAGTCATTTCTGTTGTATGCATTTCACCAGGGAATTGAAGAATAGCAAAATAAAGGCAAGCATTACTTATCTACATGAGAGTTTTACTAATTTTCTCTGCTGTAATGATTTTTCCTCTTTCCTTTTCTATTTCTCTCTGTATTCTACATTTGTCATCTGCTATATGTAAGACTGTGAACTATGAAATTTAGGCATTTAAAGTGACTAAAGTAAGTGAGAAATAATTCCTCAGTAATGTATTCTCTCATTTGCAGTAAAGTAGCCTGCACTTTGGTCCTGAATACTTCCATTGCCAGATACCACTGTCTGCAGTAACCAGTTGTATACACATTAAGGTAATAAAAGCAACACCAAATATGACCCATTACACCAAAAACTGCTACACAAACTCTCTTGCTTAGAACTAAATAAGTCACTACAGTTGTGGTTTGCTTCAGGAAGTAAGATGGCAAAATGACACACAGAGAGATGAATGGGCTGTTTGAGAGAAAATCTAAGACAGTCAGGCATGTCCATCAAAGAAGATAAGACAATGGCAATAAATCAAGAAAGATGAAAACAACTGATGCAAAACCCCAACCCTATGTAGGAAATGAGGAAAAAAAGGCATTGATGACATATCCCTTTTTGGTGCACGCTGGTGTACCATTGGGCTCTGTCCACATCCCCCTTACCTTTACTATGTTTATCAATGACCACCATATTGCAAAGAAACAAACAACCATAATTTAGTATGCAGATGACTCTGCTCTCATCTAGACCTGCAACAACTATTGCAACATTCCCTCTACCACAGAGACCTGGCTGTATGTCCAACTCCTATTAAACCCCAATAAAAGCAAAGTAATGCTCTTCATTGTAAATCACACTAAACTCATAGGAGTCATCATAGACAATGACATGAAATTTGACCTCCACATCAAATAAGCAATTAATAAAACTCACAAAAAATTAGGTAATCTTTAACCTGGTAAACCTCACATGACTGACTATGCTAGCAAAGTTACAGCCTGTAGCCTTCTTCTTCTAACCCTCATTTACACTGTTCAAGTATAGTTAACCTAAAATAACATAGCTAACCATGCTTGAAAAATGCTTTAACAAAATGCCCAAATTCACAGGTAACATGGCCTACATAATCCATTATGCTCCTCGATTTAATGTGTAAACTGGATCCAAATTCACTGGTAACATGGCCTACAGAATATATTATGCTCCTCCATTTAATGTGTAAACTGGATCCAAATTCACAGGTAACATGACCTACAGAATCCATTACTGCTCCTCCATTTAATGTGTAAACTGGATCCAAATTCACAGGTAACATGACCTACAGAATCCATTACTGCTCCTCCATTTAATGTGTAAACTGGATCCAAATTCACAGGTAACATGGCCTACAGAATACATTACTGCTCCTCCATTTAATATGCAGTCTTCATAGAACTCCCCCACTTCCTATGCTTGACACAGGTAACCACCACCAACACTTTAATATACCATCTTGAAAAATGTCCATCTCTCAGTAATGCCTTTCAATTATAACTCCCCACAAAGAATACTTCAGTCTTCAGACAAACTACTCTTGCTGTCAGCTAAGTCCAATGACAGTATTAGTGATTCTCTGTACTCATCCCATTTTGGCAAAGCATGGAATGCAATTCTCTATGAAGTAAAACAACTCAACAATCATGAAGTCTTCAAATATCACTTGAAACAACACCTTAAGGACTTATGAAAATGCTCTTAGCTAAACACGCTTAATGTTTTTATTACTTTTTTCTCCGCTTACTTTGCCACACACACTTACAATGTTACTGCCCTCATTCTTATTCCACATTTTCTATTATCCAAACTGCTAAAGCTTTATGTAAATGTTAAAAGCTTTCAAGCCATATGGTAACCACTGACAACCCAGTCTGAGGTTATGTATTATGTGCATACTATTTCCCTCATTGCATCACTAGTATTGCATGGTGTAGTTTTTATTCTGTACTTTTACTGTGCTATTACATATGTATGTTGTGTATTTCACATGTTCTGTGATCTTACATATGTTTTGTTTTATATTTCTAATACTGTAATTTGTATATCTGAAGCTTTTCTCTCCAGGCCTCCAGTGAAAAGGGTTTCTTACCTGGTGAACCTTCCCCAGCAAACACAAGTAAATAAACTGATTGATAATAAATAAATACATAAATAAACAAATAAATAAATAAATTAGTTTTGTTGCACTAATGTCATTGCAACACCTTTTGGTAAGACAAATAAAATGGTATTGATAATTTATGGGAGACTTCAGGAACTTTTCACATTTTCTGCAGATGCTACATTTACGGGTACCACACCCCTTGTAGGGGAGAGCAGAGAGGAGGGAAATCACTGAAGTACCTGTCATTCATTAAGTTTGCATTAATACTAACAACAATGCTTTATGCGTAAATTTCCTTTACTCACTCAATATCTGTCACCAGAGACCAAAACAAACTTGTTTCCTGTCTATTTCTAGATCTATCTAAATCGTTCAATACTGTCTCTCACCACCTGCTCCTCACCAAACTCTCCAACCTAAATCTTTCTACCTCTACCATCTCCTGGTTCTCCAGCTACCTCTCAAACATATTTCAATCTGTCAAATGGCTCTCTGTACAATCTCTCTTCCTCCTCATCACTATGGAAGTTCCTCAAGAGTCCATCCTTGGTCCATTACTATTTAACATCTTTACCAATGACCTCCACACATCCTGCCCTCACTCTTCTCTCATCCAGTATGCCAATGATACCACTATTATTCCATCTCTGATGCTCTCTCTGACCTACACACCTCACTCAAAACTCATTTAGTTCTATTGAAAGCTGGCTCTCCAACAGCCACCTTATACTAAATCCCAAAAAGACTAAACTACTTCTATTCCTGCCAAAATCTCTCACCCCCTCTAAATCTACCTTCACTCTAACTACATTCAGTAATACATTTATCAGTGTAGAAACTCACACCACACTTATTGGGGCCATCATAAATGACCAACTCAAATTCGATCTCCATGTCCACAACACTTAAAAAAACTAACCAAAAACCTGGACTACTGTACAGAAATAAAAAAATATTTACAAAGGAGTCTCAAATCACACTTGCCAATGCCTGCCTTCTCCCTAGCGTCCTCTATGGCTCCCAAATCTTAACCAATGTCCAGTCCCCTCTGCTCACTAAGCTGCAGACCACCTGTAACAAAATCGCTAGGTTTGCTGCTAATCAACCCTCTGCCTCTTATCACTGTTATTCCCTAAATATTTTAAACTGGATAAAGTTCCCTCACCAACTTCTCTTTTCACAACTACTTGTCATTCATTCCATTCTCAATAAACCCTCCTTCTACCTTGACTATTTATCTATTATCTCTCGCCATACTCCAGCCAGAAACCTTAGGAGTGCCAATCAAAATATCTTAGATATATTTATAAGGTCAAAAAATCTATTGGACAAAACCTATATAGTTACTTTCCAGCCCTGTCCCAAAACCAGCTTCCCCTACCCATCAGAGAACAATAGAACCCTCAAAGAACACTTATTTGACACCCAGACATGTCACTGCAAAACCCCTCCCTGATTCTCCTCCACTCACCTCCCCCTGTTTCCTAACCCTACTCCTCCTGGTTTTTCCTTCCACTTTCTCCCTTCTCTTACTTCTTAGCAACTTGTGCACCCGCTCTCTATCCCCATGTAATGACAAGTCGCAATCTTTCCTCCTCTTCATTTACTGTACATAGAATTGTATCTTAGAATAGTACCTAAGAATTATTCAGACTTTTACTCTCTATTAGCTCTGTATACTTTAAATAACCAAATTCTTGTTACCAACTGTTTACCTCTTTCTCTGTTGTACTCAAGAATGTTCTCTAATTATGTTTAACTAAGAAATGTTCTTTAAATATATTATGTACTACATTTCATGTACTATATTTTAAAATGTGTGGTGATATGGAGCTTTTCTCCCCAGACCTCCACTGAAAAAGGGCTCTTGCCCAGTCTGACTTTCCTGATCGACAAATGTTAAATAAATAAATAAATAAATAATGAATGGCAATTAAATCTCAATGCCACATTTTTCAGGTCTGCCTAATAATGAAAATGAATTTACAACATCATATAAATAGTAACAATGCAGATGACTGCAAACTGGGCGCCATAATCGACTCTCCAGCTGACACAAGCATCCTCCAAAAGGGCCTCATAGAAACAGACAACTGGTGCCAGAGCCATGGCCTCAAGCTAAATGCCAAAAAGTGTATAGTCATCCCCTTTGGCAAAAACAAAGTGCCCACAAATTACCACATAGGTGGTAATCCATTAAGTACAGAAGAAGTAATTAGAGACCTGGGGACCCAGGTTTATAGCAATCTCTCATTTGACAACCACGTGGCCAAAGTGGTTAGAAAAACATTTTATATAGCCCACCTAATCATGAAGGGATTCACATCTAGATCAGGGGAGGTCATCGTGCCTCTTTACTCATCCCTCATCAGGCCCATAATTGAGTACAATGCCCCTTTTGGGATGTACCTTACCAGACACCTGCAGCAAATGGAAAGACCCCAAAAGTACCTCACCAAGAGGATCAAAAGGCTCAAACAGATGCCATATGCTGCCCGGTTAAAGAAACTCCAGCTCTACTCAGTGGCATACCGCCTGACCTGTTCAGAGGCGATCTGTGCCTGACGTATAAAGACATGTCCAACCCGGAATTAATGGACATGCTGCACCTCAGAAAATCCTAATCCCATTGAGCTACGCCGCTGAGAGACTTGAACCTCAGCACTGAAATAAATAGGACATGCTGGAGGGACAGATTCATAACCCAGAGGCTCCCTTCACTCTGGAATAAAATCCCAGTCCAGGTTAGGCAGAGTCCCTCATTTACTCTCTTCAAGAGGAATCTTGATGAGTGGATGGGAGATCGTAGGTTTACCCCGGGTATCACTTCTGTGTCACTGTTAGACAGAGGCACAGTATACTAACCTCGAAAAAGGGCATAGCAAAATAAATTTAAAATGGGTGGCGAAAGCTAAACACATTCTGGCTAGGCTTATAAATGCCCTAGGGCAGATAGCCTAGTATGAACCTATGAACCTATGAACCTATGCATATTAACAAGTAAACATTTATTTGAGACACATAGAAGTGTGGAAAGCCTTGAACTGTGATAACTAAGATTTCATCAAAAAGAAAAGAAAAAGCTGTTCTGAGCTTCACTCAGTGTATGCCACCATTGCACTTGCTGTATTCTTCTGTGCATTCCAATGAATCTATTGCATTCTGCTAGCCAAAAGTACAATTTTATACTGTATTTTGAACTGCACTTTTTGTCTGCAGTACCATAGACTTGATTCAGACCTGCTGAATCTGGTTCTGTTTCTTAAATTGAGCACTAAACCTGGCTAGCATTTGTTGGAGAGGCCCCTCTGCACCCTTGTGGCAGGAGAGTGCAGTTAGGACTCGTCTGATTGAAGGTTGCTGGCACAAGTATTAGTTTTGAGCTGTTGCTCACTGTTTTAACACAGCTCCACAGAGTTAGCTGACCAGCCACTGCTCTGCTGTATTCATCTGTGCAATCCAAGAAATCTGTTGCATTCTAAGTACAATTTTATACTGTATTTTGTACCTTTAAACTATATTTTTGCAAAATTGCTGATTTTTTAAAAACTGTTCTTGCTGATTTGTTGCACTTTTTGTCTGCTGTAGCATAGACTAGATTCAGACCTGCTGAATCTGGTTTTGTTTGTTAAATTGAGCACTAAACCAGGCTATCTTTTGTTGGAGAAGGCCTCCCTGCACCTTTGGGGCAGGTGATTGCAGTTAGGATTCATCTGATTGAAGGTTGCTGGCACAGGGCTCAGTTTTGAGCTTTTTTATTGCTTAAATTGTTTATGCATGGGTTTGCACCAGTACTTTGCTGTAGTCATCTGTTTACACGTAGTGCACCTCCGTGCACCATCATGCACTACCTACAGGAGTAAAACCGTGGTGGATGACAAAATGGAAACTTCATTAGTTACATTTTCCATCATTTTGTGCCTCCACTGCAGTGAGAAGAAATCCTTAGTGCTGTGTTTGGAGTGTTCAGATCTTACTTAGCTTTGCTTTTCCCCTTCAACAGTCGCAAAACCATGAAAGCTACAATAGTTGCATACCATTTAAAGAACCCCCACTGTTTCAGAGACCATGCAGAACACCACCTAGTCAAAGAAACCATGAAAAGCCAAGGCCAGGCAATGCATATTTAAAGAACCCCCACTGGTACAGACCATTTGCAGAACACCCTATTAGTAGAGACCCCATTTAGAGCACCCATTTATACCACACCACTCCATTATCTCCCCACTGTGAAAACAGGATTTAACCTAACATTATGGATGGTCAGTTTCCTTCCATTTCTCCTATCAGCCTGATTGACATGGGTATCCTGAGGGGAGTGTGCCTCACTGCCTCATGTACACTGACAACCCTCTACTCTAAATCACAAGCAAGCACAGAGATGCATCCACACATCCACACTAAGAATCTTCTCCCTCTCATGCTTAAATAGTAACACTGAGCAGGCATTCAACACTCACATACTACACATCCACAATGCACATCACACACATAACCCATCTATCGTACCGGGGCACTGCTGAGCAAGGAGAGGAGCAGCAAAGGGAGAGCCTGTTGTGGCAGCCTGCCTGTTGGGCGCCACACATAACACCATAACACAAGCACCAAGGGCCACTCCAAAAGGCACTCAGTGACTGTCCATGCGCTGATGAATGACCTGATGACCCTGAGACCTGACTACCTGAATAGAGGAGAAGAGGAGCTCTCTGAGCTGACCATATATAGCCAGGCCACTATGACCCTGACCTTGAGTAGCATCTTACTCCAACCATGATGATGCCAACAAAATTTACAAAATTTGCTATCAATAATTGGTATTGGAATTGGTATTGTCAGCCTGGGATGACATGCCTTCGATAATACCAATGCGACAAGCCACGCGACACACGACTTGCCACCGCTTCCTGGCTTGGGCCCCGGGCTTTTGGGCTCCTGGTTTTTGGCAGCAAAGGCTCTTGTTAGTGCCCATAGTTATAGGCAGGCAAAAAAGAAAAGAAGGGCTCAGATCCATAAGTAAGGATAAGAAATTAAGAGTAATGCTACTCAACGCCACTCACTCAAACTGCTCAAACCTCAAGCTGCAACACTCTCCTCCTTGTGATGGCTGGTCAGGAGCAGAGCGCAGAAACAGCAACCTAAAAACCTTCAGGTTATACCCAGCACACACCCCCAAAAGGATCAATAAAGTACCTCATACCTCAGCCTTCGAGCTCACTACTGGATCAACACAAAGGGGAGAGTATCAATATATCACGGCTAACGAAGATACCAGAGAGTGGCAACAAGCACACATGAGAGTGGCCCCAACTATTCCATGCAATGCCCCTAGGTAAAACCCTCCCAAACCCATATAGCCTGCTGCTACTTCCCTCCTAAACCCAACAACTAATAAAAACTGGCCTGGAGACACACACTGGAAACTGATGGTCTCTCAAACAAATTATGTTGGTTACTCTATCTTTCAACTAGCACCAACACCCAAGCCCAAAGGTTCCTAGACCTTATAAAACTCAAATGCTATGGAACAAACTTTACCACTCCCACAAGAGGGAAAAACACCCCCTCCTCTGCATCATAAACATGGGGACTCTATGCACATCGACCACAACTCATCCTCACTCACAGATGCTCACTAACACTGGTAAGATTCTCACTGGATAAATCCCACCCCACCCCACCCCCCACTGAAACCACCTCCAAAAACCAAAAAAACACCACAGAACCAAACAAACATGAAAAAAACTCCAACCAAAGGAAAAACCCTTCAAATCCCCAGATAAGGTGGAAACAATTTCAATCTTCCATGCTGATCCACCACAAAATCCTCCATAAACACTATTCAATTATGCAATCAGGCATGCATCCACCCTTCAATCCTCCAGTCATGATCAAACCCACCCAGTCTGTACATAAACAAACTCAACAATACAAGCTAAGTAAAAGGGCTATACAGCATTAAAAAAAAACAGTACATAAGGTAAAAAGGCAAAATTAGCAAAAACTATAAAAAAAAAAAAGGGAATTCCACAAAGGCCAATTATTAGAGAAAAAATGCAAAATCGCACTAGGGACTTTCCCAAGGCCAGCTTCTTTGACACTAATTATAATCAGATGACTAATTACCCCCAATGCTCAAAATGACAAAAATGGAGGAAAAATATAAGAAATTCATTGATCCCCTCCCAGCAAGTCCAAAATGACACTCTCCCCCCATCAACCCACAGAAAAGGCCAACATCCCAGCTGGGACCCAGCAGAGTGCTGCCCCTGACATCTCAGATGCTCAGGTAAGAGCTCCCAAAGCCCGCCCAAAGCAAAAAAACACAGCATCAATGGGACAAGACAGTGTCCCGGGCTGTGTCCTACATGAACTCCAAGAAGAGCTAAACCCAAACATAAAACTACTGTTCAATCTCAGCCTTACTACAGGGTATGTGTACTAAAAGAGTGCGTGTGCATGCAACAGTGGTCCCTCTCCACAAAGGTGGTGCCTCAACGGATCCTGGAAACTATCGCCCCATAAGCCTGACTAGCTTAGTCTGCAAAGCTATGGAAAGGATCATCATGGACATCATAAAAAAAGATATTGGGGACCTACAGACACTGGATCCTACCCAGTTCATCTTTGTTATGGGCAGATCTTGCCTCTTAAACCTGGTCGATTTCTTTGAAACAGTCAGCAAGGCCATTGACGAGGGGAAGGTGGTCACACAGCAGCCTACCTGGACCTCCTTGAGCCTTCCTTCGAATCCGGCATCAATCATTATAGATAAGCTCACCAGCTTAAATATAAACACCTATGTCACTAGATGGGTTGCAAACTGGCTCAAGGACAGAACCCACATGGTTAGAATTGCTGAGCCAAGTCAGACTCAAACCAGTGTTACAGGGCATCCACCAAGGCTCCAGGGACCTCTCTTCTTCGTATATATATTTTCGAGGTCGCAGGGTACAGGCCAAGATGGAGGGACTGTGACCGCCAGAGAGATGACTGGTTAGAAACTGGAGCCCATAATCGACTCTCCAGCCGACACAAGCATCCTCCAAAAGGGCCTCATAGAAACAGACAACTGGTGCCAGAGCCATGGCCTCAAGCTAAACTCCAAAAAGTGTATAGTCATCCCCTTTGGCAAAAACAAAGTGCCCAAAAATTACCACATAGGTGGTAATCCATTAAGTACAGAAGAAGTAATTAGAGACCTGGGGACCCAAGTGGATAGCAATCTCTCATTTGACAACCACGTGGCCAAAGTGGTTAGAAAAACATTTTATATAGCCCACGTAATCATGAAGGGATTCACATCTAGATCAGGGGAGGTCATTGTGCCTCTTTACTCATCCCTCATCAGGCCCATAATTGAGTACAATGCCCCTTTTGGGATGTACCTTACCAGACACCTGCAGCAACTGGAAAGACCCCAAAAGCACCTCACCAAGAGGATCAAAAGGCTCAAACAGATGCCATATGCTGCCCGGTTAAAGAAACTCCAGCTCTACTCAGTGGCATACCGCCTGCTCAGAGGTGATCTGTGCCTGATGTATAAAGCCATGTCCAACCCTGAATTAATGGACATGCTGCACCTCAGAAAAACCAAATCCCATTGTGCTACGCACTCGAGAGACTTGAACCTCAGCACTGAAATAAATAGGACATGCTGGAGGGACAGATTCATAACCCAGAGGCTCCCTTCACTCTGGAATAAAATCCCAGTCCAGGTTATGCAGAGTCCCTCATTGACTCTCTTCAAGAGGAATCTTGATGAGTGGATGGGAGATCGTAGGTTTACCCCGGGTATCACTTCTGTGTCACTGTTAGACAGAGGCACAGTATACTAACCTCGTAAAAGGGCATAGCAAAATTAATTTAAAATGGGTGGTGAAAGCCAAACACACTCTGGCTAGGCTTATAAATGCCCTAGGGCAGATAGCCTAGTATGAACCTATGAACCTATAATATGTGGAGATACTTACCAGAAACTTACATAAACACCAAAAACCTTCCAAACACAAACATGCCATGCCTAATACACCACCTACAGCACTCAATACACATAAAAACATGAGCACCAGTGTCTCAGCAAATAAGCCCCTATGGCAAGCACATCTAAACCAAATATTTAGTCATAGTTGACTCCATTGTGAGACACACAGATGTCCCACTCACCAGGTTGGACAAGCAGAAAGTTATGGTCAGCTGCCTACTGGGTGCCAGGATCTGTCTGATCACACATACACTCAAGTTTCTTAACAAGTACTGTTATGACTCAATCATAGTTCATGTTGGTGTGAATGACTTAAGACGTACCTCACTGGACTATATGAAGAGGGGCATGATTGAGCTCTCTCAGTATATGTCCCAGGCAGGAATATCCCTAGCCTTGAGCAGCATTCTACCCTCACCTAGGATGATACCACAATATAAACAAGACATGATTGACTTCAACAATTGGCTTAGTTTCTGTTGTCATTCTAAGGGGGTTCAGTTCCTGTCAGCCTGGGATGACATGGTTAATAGACCATGCTGCTTTGCCAGAGATGGGCTTCACCTGTCATCTCTAGGCTTTCAGTTACTGGCTAAGGCACTTGCCTCCTTCATAGTGCCTTTTTTAGACAAGGTCTCAAGAACAAAATTTCCAAAGTGAAAATATCACTGACAAATAAATTAAAGGTTATGCTGCTAAATGCTAGAGTTTAAATCAGAAACTGCACTCTCTGGAAACACTTCTCTCCCTGGAGGATGTTGTTATCTGTACAGTCACACAAACATGGTTCAGGGCTGCAGAGAGTACCCTGGCCTTACAAGGCTACAATGCCTTTCACACTTTCAGATCACAAAATGAACATGTGAGGAGGAGAGGCGTCCATCTTCATCACAGATATACACCTCTAGACTGGTTAGACAGGAAAACACCACACAGTTACTCCAGCTTCAACTAACTGTGGGTAAGACTCCTCTTCAAGTCATCATTAGCTATAGGCCCCCTTCAATTAACTAAGATAGCCATGCATTTTATTTGGACCTACTTGAATCAATCAAATTACAACCAAACACTAGTCATGGATTATGTTAACTATCCCTACATTGCCTGCATATTTGAATTGTTTCTTACTAAATTGGTACACCTTGTTTGCTGTAGCATAGACTAGATCCAGGCCTGCTGAATCTAGCTTTGTTTGTATAACTTGAGCACTAATCCAGGCATTCTTCAAAGTATTCAGTTGTATTTATTACTGCTTGGTAGTAACTTGATTAAAGTGTAGCTATCATTCTAAGTCTTTTGGATTAAGCACTTGGGCTCAGACCAGTTGTTTTACATTAGGAAGATTTGTGGCCTGCACTGTGGTGGCAGGACAGGTAGCTTACATCCTTCTAAGTTGGGAACTGCTGATTGAGGGCTCAGTGTCTGTTATTCTAAAAGTGTATTAGTTCTGGTTTAAGCACTTGGGCTTCAGGCCAGTTATTTTACATTAAGAAGGTTCGTGGTCTGCACTCTTGTGGGAGGAGAGGCTGGACTCTGCCCTTCTGAGCTGGGAATTTCTGGTTAAAGGCTTAAAGTGCCTGCATATTTGAACTGTTTCTTACTGAAATTGGTACACCTTCTTTGCTGTAGCATAGACTAGATCCAGGCCTGCTGAATCTAGCTTTGTTTGTATGCTTGTTTGCTTGTTATCTCCCTGAAACACTAATTCCACCTAAAACGCGGCTTTTCAGCGCTTCTGTGGATCCCTAGTGACATCTGCATTGCTTACTGTACTTATTTCCTTGTTTCACTTGAAAGAAAGTTACTGTTTGTCATTTTTGCATTTAAGTTACCTGTAACACATTGCATTTAAGTTACCTGGCACTTGCTCATTAAAGCAATTATATAAGTCAGCACTATAAATTAAAAGCACTACACCCTCACAAACTCCCCTTGATTACCTTGTTCCCCATTGGCCCTTTTTTCAATTATAAAGGAATTACCAATACTATTCTAGCATGTCCAAAGGTCAGTTGTCAATCTCCTCTCCGGTCCAGCTGGTGAATCTGGGAATCTTGAGGCAATGTTACAACTGCCTCATGTACACAGACAACCCTCTCCTCCTCCCAACAAATTCCAACACATGTGAGAGATGCAACCATATAGCCAAACTGGAGGCTAAGCTCTCTCAACTCAGTACTGGCGAAACCTGTCAGGAGGAGAAGGAAACCACACTCACTACAATTCCAGTCTCACATAGACCTACCACAACAGCAAACCAAACACATAAACACACCAAAACATACTTGGTGGCTCTAAATAAAAATCTGCCTAAGCAGCAGAGACCTCCAAGGCAGACACCCAAGCAACCGCTACCCCAAAACAAAACACATGCAACACATAGCTCACAAAGCCAGTGTGCTGAACAGTCACAGCCCTTAAGGCTAAACAACACACCTGATACACTTGTGATAGGTGACTCTATCGTCAGGCACACTGACGTCCCGCTCACCAGGCTGAACAAGGAGAAGGTCACGGTGAGCTGCCTGTCGGGTGCTAGGATCCGCCACATAACACAAGCACTCAGGTCACTCCAAGGCAAGTACAAATATGACTCAGTCATTGTCCATGCTGGTGTGAATGACCTGAGACGTACCTCCCTGGACTACATGAAAAGAGACATAGAGGAGCTCTCTGAGCATGTGGCCCAGGCCGGTATGACCCTGACCTTGAGTAGCATCTTACCCTCACCAAGAATGATGCCACAATATGAAGACAAGATGATCAATTTGAACAATTGGCTTAAGTATTGGTGTCATTCAAAGGGGATCCATTGCCTGTCAGCCTGGGATGACATGCTCGACAAGCCACGATGCTTCGCTAGGGACGGCTTGCACCTGTCACCCCTGGGCTTTCGGATATTGGCAAAGGCTCTTGCTACCCCATAGTGCCTTTTTAGGCAAGGCTCAAAAGACAAACCCACCTCCATAGGTATCACAAGGGATAAGAAACTAAGAGTAATGCTACTCAATGCCAGAAGTCTAAACCTCAAGATGCATGCACTCGAAACTCTCCTTAGCATGGAGAACATCGATATCTGTGTAGTAACATAAACCTGGTTCAAGGCTCCCGAGAACACCCCAGCACTACCAGGTTATACCTCATACCATGCTTTTCGGCGCAAAACTTGGACCGAACCAGTAAAGGAGGGGGAGTATCAATATTTGTCAAAGATACCCACACCTCCAGGTTGGTGGCACAGCACGAAGCATCAGAGACTATCCATGTGCAACTAACAGTGGGTAAAACTGCCTTCCAGTTTATAGCCTGCTACAGACCACCCTCCCAAACCCAGGAACCCCACTCGGCCTTCCTGAGAACACTGGAAAATATGAAGGTCTCTCCAAACACCATTATATTGGGTGACTTCAACTACCCAAACATAGACTGGGAGCATTACTCTAGCTCCAGCACCCTAGCTCAAAGGATCCTAGAATATATAAACTCGAATGTTATGGAACAACTTGTTACCATTCCCACAAGAGGGGAAAACATACTGGAACTGATCATTACCAACATGGGGACTCTATGCTCCAGACCAGAAGTGTATCCCTCACTGGTAAGATCAGACCATAAACTAATCTCACTGGATATTCACATCCCGACCCCACCCCCTGCCCAGAAAACCACAGTGAAAAACTTCTCTAAAGCAAATTACACACTCCTCAAAACCAAGGTGTAATCCTTCAAAGCCCCCGGTCCTGTGGAAAATATGGCCCAGACCGCAGAATCCTTTATAAATGCATTCTATGAACACCTTCAGGAATGCATGGATCATGCAATCCCAAATAAAACCAAGACCCAATCCTCCAAAGGCAGACATCCTGTCTGGTGGACCCCAGCCATAAACAAACTATACAATAGAAGGAGGAAGCTACTACATGACAGAGCAAAATCCCAAAAAGGGAAGGCATCTCTGATCAGTGTTAGCAAAAAACTACGGGCACTCATAAAATCGTCTAAGGCCAGCTTCGAGAGAAAAACTGCACAGGACACTAAGGATAATCACAAGGCTTTCTTTACTTATGTTAGGAACCTGGGTGGGAATTCCCAGATATGCTCAGAATTAGTCCAAAATGACAAAAAATACACCGAACCCACAGACGTTGCCAACATCTTAGCTGACAGGTTCAGCAAACTTCTCCCTCCCCACCAAAAGGGCAAATATCTATCCCAGCAGAGTGCTGCCCCCCTGACATCTCAGATGCTCAGGTAAGAGCCGCCCTCTCCAAAGCAAAAAACACAGCATCAATGGGACCAGACGGTGTCCTGGGCTGCATCCTACATGAACTCCAAGAAGAGCTAAATCCAAACATAAAACTACTGTTCAATCTCAGCCTTACCACAGGATATGTACCCAAAGAGTGGTGTACAGCAACAGTAGTCCCTCTACACAAAGGTGGTGCCTCAACGGATCCTGGAAACTATCGCCCCATAAGCCTGAATAGCTTGGTCTGCGAAGTTATGGAAAGGATCATCATGGACCTCATAAAAAAAGATATTGGGGACCTACAGACATTGGATCCTACCCAGTTCAGTTTTGTTAAGGGCAGATCCTGCCTCTTAAACCTGGTCAATTTCTTTGAAACAGTCACCAAGGCCATTGACGAGGGGAAGGTGGTCCACACAGCCTACCTGGACCTCGCAAAAGCCTTCGATACAATACCCCACTCTGGCATTATAGATAAGCTCACCAGCTTAAATATAAGCCCCTATGTCACTAGATGGATTGCAAACTGGCTCAAGGACAGAACCCACATGGTTAGAATTGCTGGAGCCATGTCAGTCTCCAAACCAATTACAAGTGGCATCCCACAAGGCTCAGTCCTGGGACCTCTCCTGTTCGGTATATATTTCTCGGAGGTACAGGCCAACACGGAAGGACTGTGGCTGACCAAGTTCGCAGATGACTGCAAACTGGGCACTATAATCGACTCTCCAGCCGACACAAGCATCCTCCAAAAGGGCCTTATAGAAACAGACAAATGGTGCCAGAGCCATGGCCTCAAGCTAAACTCCAAAAAGTGTATAGTCATCCCCTTTGGCAAAACAAAGTGCCCAAAAATTACCACATAGGTGGTAATCCATTAAGTACAGAAGAAGTAATTAGAGACCTGGGGACCCAAGTGGATAGCAATCTTTCATTTGACAACCACGTGGCCAAAGTGGTTAGAAAAACATTTTATATAGCCCACCTAATCATGAAGGGATTCACATCTAGATCAGGGGAGGTCATTGAGCCTCTTTACTCATCCCTCATCAGGCCCATAATTGAGTACAATGCCCCTTTTGGGATGTACCTTACCAGACACCTGCAGCAACTGGAAAGACCCCAAAAGTACCTCACCAAGAGGATCAAAGGGCTCAAACAGATGCCATATGCTGCCCGGTTAAAGAAACTCCAGCTCTACTCAGTGGCATACCACCTGCTCAGAGGCGATATGTGCCTGACATATAAAGCCATGTCCAACGCGGAATTAATGGACATGCTGCACCTCAGAAAATCCAAATCCCATCGTGCTACGCCGAGAGACTTGAACCTCAGCACTGAAATAAATAGGAAATGCTGGAGGGACAGATTCATAACCCAGAGGCTCCCTTCACTCTGGAATAAATCCCAGTCCAGGTTAGGCAGAGTCCCTCATTGACTCTCTTCAAGAGGAATCTTGATGAGTGGATGGGGGATCATAGGTTTACCCCGGGTATCACTTCTGTGTCACTGTTAGACAGAGGCACAGTATACTAACCTCGAAAAAGGGCATAGCAAAATTAATTTAAAATGGGTGGCGAAAGCCAAACACACTCTGGCTAAGCTTATAAATGCCCTAGGGCAGATAGCCTAGTATGAACCTATGAGTACCAAAATGCTTGCACAAAGATTCCTGGACTTTAACACTAATGACCTGGAGCAAATAGCATGCCACCTCACAAGTGGCTCAAATATTCTCATCCTGGTCCTCACCAATATGGGTGACCATTGCACCATCATAAGTATAGGACCCTCACTGGTTAAATCTGATTACAAATCAGTCACATTTGAAATAGCAATAACACCTGAACCCCTCTTAGGTGACATCAGGCTAAAAAATTTCACCAAAGCTAATTATACCCTCCTAAGGGATGGCATAAATAATTTCCAAGCTCCTGTTCTCACAGATGACACTGACAACTATACTAAGGTATACACAAATGTCCTGTACAAACACTTACACAAATGTATTGATACAATTGTACCTTTTAGGATAAAAACAAGATCTTCAAGAAACAAAACAAGCCTCCCTGGTGGACATCTAGCATTAATAAGTTATACAAGAGGAAGAAGTTGCTGCCTAAGAATAAAAAAGCGAAGTCCCAGCACTGGAAGGACACCCTCCTTTGCTTGAACAAACAAATAAGACAACTTGTAAAATCCTCTAAGGGCAACCTTGAAAAAAATTAGCACCCATAGCTAAGGATAACCACAAGGCATTCTCCAGTTACAGCCATAATCTAAAAGGTAGGACCCAGAGGTGAGTTGAATTCGCTGTGGATGGCATCACACACACTGATCCTGCCAAAATAGATAACTTATTAGCTGACAGGTTTGGCAAAAGTTTCATCCCCCTGTCCCCTCCAAACATTACACAAAGCATTCCCTCTACATCTGCCCCATCTTGCATCAACAAAGAACAAGTTATTAATGCTCTCACCAACTACATCCCAGGATGTGTTTCAAATGGTCTAAAACATGATTTAGCAGCTCCATTAGGTACTCTGTTTAACCTCAGCCTGAGTACTGGATCTGTCTCTGCTGAATGGAAAACAGCAACCATCATCCACCTTAATAAAGGGGGTACAGCAGCAGACCATGGGAATTACAGGCTCATAAGCTTACCTAGTATTATCTGTAAGGCCATGGAACGGATCATCATGGACCTTATATTTAAGGATATAGGTGATCTCCAAACCCTTGATCCGACACAGTTTATTTATTTATTTTTTTCTCAAAGGCAGGTCATGCCTGTTAAACCTGGTAGACTTCTTCAAAAACATCACTAGGGCCATTGATGAAGACTGTATGTGCATACATCCTACCCTGACTTAACCAATGCCTTTGATACAATCCCACAGTCAGGCATCATTGATAAACTCTCCCAGTTGAATATCATCCCTTATGTCATAAGGTGGGCTGCTAACTGGCTCACCGACAGATCACATGCAGTCAAAGTTGTGGACATTACGTCAGCCAGCAGACCTATACCCAGTGGGGTTCTACAGGAGTCAGTGCTGGGCCCCTATTGTTTGAAATATACTTTTCAGGAGTTCAGACCAAAACAGAGGGGCTGTGGCTAACTAAGCTTGCTGATGACTGCAAATTAGGGCAATCATTGAATCTTCAAATTATGTCAATATAGTTCAAGATGGACTTACACAAATCAATGAATGGTGCCAAAACCATGGACTCAAACTCAATGCAAAAACATGCATTATCATCCCCTTCATGTATAGATAGTAATTACCTAAGTGACAACTCAGTAGTGAGAGACTTGGGAACACAAGTTGACTTTAGCCTAAGTTTTGACCACCATGTGTCTACTGTGGCAAGGAAGGCATTCTAAGTTGCACATAAAGGCATTGCATCAAGAGCAAAAAAAGGTCATAACATCCCTGTACTCGATCCTCATCAGGACAGTAATTGAGTACAATTCTGCCTTTGGTATGTACCTTACCAAGCAGCAACTTAAGAGACCTCAGAGATTTCTAACCAAGAAAATTCAGGGTCTCCAGCACATGTCATACATTAACAGACTGAAGTCACTGTCACTGTACTCAGTAGCGTAAAGACTACTTAGAGGAGACTTGTGCCTGGCCTACAGAGCAATCTCAGATCCAAACCTAATGGAAATACTGCACATCCACAAGTCAAATGAGACAAGGGTCACCCACTCCAGGGACCTTAACCTGGCCTGCGACATAAATAGGACCTACTGGGGAGACAGATATGTCTCTCGGAGGTTGCCACACCTCTGGAATAGGATACTAGTTCACATAAAACAAAGCCCCGCTATGACTTTCTTTAAGTGTAGCCTGAATGACTGGATTTTAAAGAGGCGTAGACCATTTATCTGATTGGATGCAACTTTCTTTAAATACCATGATTGTATTGTAGCAATTTGTCTGATGAAGGGTTTCCCCGAACGCTCTTACCATGTTCTGCTGACATTTTTTGGATTAAAGAACTTTGTTTTTAACCTGGTTGTCCGTGGCGTTTTTTGCTGGTATTGACTTCCTAAAACTGACTATTTACCAGTATTGTCATAGCAGCAAACTTTTCACCAATAAAGAGATCAATACTTCAGTCACCCTCCTCCCAACAAAGGTATTTGCTCATTTGAATATGCCAGCTACGAAAGATCAGTGCTACCTGTAACAATTTCTTTTCAGTTGCAAGGCTGTTCCTCGTTTTATGACAGGCATACCTAACTTTATTTTTTCTTTTTTGCAGGATGGATACTTTAATTACTTAATAGCCAGTATTTATATATTTCCCTATGGATACTTTAATTACTTAATAGCCAGTATTTATATATTTCCCTGTGGGTCATGACATAGAAATATTCTTTACATTTGCTGTGTTAGATGTTTTACTTATTAATACAGAAATTACAGATGATAGGATAAAATGCAGGGTAAAAGGCGGGGTGTTAGACAGAAAAAAGTGTACAGCTGATTTGCCTGAACAAAGCTATATGGAGAAAGCTTGCAGAGATATTAAATATAACAGCCCTGTAAAGCATAATGCAAACACACAGACACACATGCACACACACACACACACACACACACACACACACACACACACACACACACACACACACACACACACACACACACATGGACACATTGACATATATACACACACATACACAGACACATGTATACACACACGTACACAGACACAAACACACAGATACACACACACACACACACACACACACACACACACACACACACACACACACACACACACACACACACAAACAGACACGTACATACACATGCACACACACATACATATACACAAACACACATACACGCAGGCACACGCAGACAAACACACACACATACATGCAGGCACACTCAGACACACACACACACACACACACACACACACACACACACACACACACACACACACACACACACACACACACACACACACACACACACACACACAAAACAGCTGAGATTCAGATTCAGCAATCCCTTCTTTTTTCTGTTATTTTCTCTCCATGTGACAGCTGCAGATGAGGTTAAGTAAAACAAACATGGTATCAGTAGTGGTAGAACAGGCTGATTAAGAGAGAAATAAAAAAATGCAAGTAAAATAAAAAATAACTTGAATAATTATTCAACCATCAGCAGGTGTAATGTAATTTCCTTTCAAAAATTCATATTGTTATCCATCATTGTAAAGACAGTTCTGTATTAAAAGATGAGCACTTCTGAAGTGCTAGAATAACTAAACCTGAACTTGGAAACAGTACTGGTCAGTAAATACTGTTAAAGTGATTAATTTAAATCATAGGTGTACTTACTGTGGGTTTTAACATTCCTGAATAAAAAAAAAAAAAACACTGCTCTGATATTTTACACATTCAAAAATTCAAATAAAGGCATTTGCTATTTAACACTTATGGGGCTTGTTGTCTGAGTATCTCTTCTCCTATTTTCTTTTCCCTTTTTTTTTTTTTTAATTATTTTTTTGGTTCTGTTTTCTGCAGATTCAGTAATGCATGGGTACCTCAACCACAGTCAACGCATGTGCAGGAAAGATCACCCTCACTCATTGCCTACCCAGGGAGTGCCTCACAGGGTGGGAGCAGTAGCTCCATTCCTGTGGGCATCTCAAAAACATGACAGCACAGACAGCCAACACACTAAGCTTCAGGGCCTGGTAGAAGCTGCATGTGACCGTGCAGTAAGGAGGTAGTAGTGTCCATATCAACATATCCTCCAGTGGATGAAAGACTAACTGACTCTCTCTGCTCTGACTACTCACCACAGGGGTCACACTGCCCATGACCCAACAAGGAGGAGAGATATTTGAGACTTTCCTGACTGGAATGATACAATCACCACCTCATTTGTGTCTATCCACCATTTGTGTATCTTGTCTCCCCCCTCTAATTTTCAGCCTAATATAGTTTTCCTTCCTCTCATGTTTGTCTTTTTATTTTTAAATCATAAAATATTCCATGACTCAACTCCCTCTCTTATGCACTCTTCCCTTCTTCCTTCCCTAACTTCCCTTACAAAGAAACATTTTGAAAAATGAGGGTCTATTCCCACTTAATCGAGTATAACCTTCTTAACGTGCTCCTTGTGTGTTACCCTTGTCTGCTTTCTCCCCCTTTAATGACAAACTTATAGAGTCCAGAACAGACTGCCAGCATAAGGATGCCTTCATAGTGAATTCAAGTTTTTAAATGGTTTCCATATGCTGGTAGCCAGCAGAGCCAAGCTATATATAACCATCACACATACTCATGAAAGATCTCAGCAGATCTATGCAGTTCTGCACATGCTACCAGCTTCTGAAACTGGACATCATTTGTGAGTTTATGTACATATGGGGCATGTTCACAACAGCTGACATTTCCACATGTAGCTAAATTCTTTTAATACCAGTTTATGCAGATTCAGACCTGTGGGGCTATACTGGCCATTCGGCCAAAGCCTGAGAACTTCTAAAACCAGAGCTGCTTGTCTGCACTTTTCTCATTTACGGGTCTATATTAGAACATTGACTGTTTAACAGTTCGAATCACTAAAGGTCGACCCTTAGTGATCGAACTGTTAAAACATCGAGTGTTCCAAAAAAAAAATTAAAACAAAAAAAAAAACTAAATAGTGTACGCAGGAGGGCAAGCCCCCCTGCACCCCCCACACCCCCCGCTACTTAAATATACCAACTCTGAGGCCGCACTACATTGAAGTAAATGGAAATCTCCCCTTAGGGAGATTTCTGTTTACTTCTGCGACGTTCTGCAGTTTTGCTATTCTCGTGCCGACAATGTCAGATTCGACATTGTCGGCTTTCTAGAATTCAATATAGACCCCTCATTTGCACAGCAGCACTATTTGCAGATTCAAATTACACATTTGTGAAATGTGGGCCTCTACATACCACCTGTTGCCTCTTACAATACAGACACTTATAGGCATGCTTCCCATTGTTCTTTCTACATATAGAAAACATACTTTCATTGTATATATAAGGTTCTGTTAAAAAATATATAGGTACACCACTCCGAGTAAAACTAACTATGCATGTACTCCTTGTCTTTCCTATGAGGTTCTCTCTGCTTTTTTCATTCATACTTCCTGTCCTTCTCTCTTTCTTTCCTTCTGGTTCTAGCCTTTATCCTTACCTCCTCTGTGCATGTGTATGTTTGCTCCATATATAATTTTTACCACTATGTCTTCCCTATCCATTACATAGCTGTAACAACTTCCCGGCCTGAGCTATGTATCCTCTCGCATACCCTACCTCTTATATTTCTCTCTCTCTGTCTCTAACAGCTCTGTCATATCTTCTGACTGTACTTTACTACAATATTTTGTCTTTTTAAAGTACTTGACACTTATCCAATTTATTATTAACTTAAAAGTCATGAATCAATCACTTGTTTTCTCCTGTGGCCCTCTTCTTCTTTCTTTTGTATCTCTATAACGGACATACTATAATGTTAAGACTGCACTATTATACTTTTTGTACCTAAAAGATTGTACTGTATTGACTTCTTCTCACAAGTTTCATTGCAACTGCAATTCTTACATTTTATTCATTATATATTTTGTTTAATTGTTTTTAAAAATGCAATGTAGAGCTTTTCTCCCCAGGCCTCTGCTGAAAAAGGGGCTCTTTTTGGCCTAGTCGGACTTTCCCGGTAAACAAATGGCAAATAAATAAATAATGCAGTTTGTCATTTTAATTTGCTCTGGGAGGGATTCTTGTACATTAGTGGGGCACTCCGGATTCCATCACCCTGAAGGTAATGGTATAAGGAGAAATATTCCATGACTCAGTTTTCTATTTTCTTACAGGGATGTTCCTGTGGATCCTTCATAGCAACTAGAACAATAAAGTGCAGGTAGGTTTCCTCCAGTTCCTAGAAGGTGATTTATTCAAATGTCTTGTCCTACCAGTAACAACTCTGGAATTATCTCTGGTTTGATACTATCTTGTGACTTAGCATTCATAAAATACTCAACCATATGCAGATGACAATGATTTCTGCTAAAGCTGCTAACATGTTTGGGCTTGTCATGTGTACAGGAGAAACTGTGGATACCTGTTTGTCTACCATCTACCTGTATGGACTTTCCTTCACAGATTTATTCTTCCACTTGTGTTGTCTAGGCTAAAATTGGTAGTGCCCAGTGTCTGGCTCCAAGGCAAAGGGCTTATACCCTGACTTGGATGCAGGTGTCCACAGTTTGGCTACTGCCTCAATAGCAGTACTGAGTGGACAAGATGGGACTGAGCAGCCAAACCCATCATAATATCCTGAGAAGAGGAGTAAGCTAGGTACTCCACTCATCTAACAACATGGCACACCTTCAAAATAATTACTCAGGAATTTTTAACAGACACTGAAACATGACTTTGTAACTCACAATTCATGCTCAACCCAAAAAAGACCAAACTCCTAATTTATTCTACAAATCCTGCTCTCATGAAAAAACAAAATTTAAAGTCCTCTCTTTTGATGAGACAACCATTGAAGTCTCTTCTCAGAGCAAATTATTAGGGGCGACAGTGGAGAATAATCTTACATTCAACCGGCATATACAAAATTGTGTAAGAAAAACTTGTCATAAACTAGGACTGCTTTACAGAACCAAAAATTTCTCAACAATGCAACTAAAACTACATTTGCCGCTGTTTATCTTCTTCTCATTGGTATTTATGATGTGTCCCTCTTTACTAACCTCCAGGCTTCACAAAAATTAAAATCTGAGCAATGCTATAACTAAGTTGCTAAATTTACAGCACATACCCTTTCAGAACTCACCACTGTATAGCACTGAACACCCTAAATTGGTTAGAACTGTCACATCAACTAACATACACATAACTTCTTACCACCTATAAAATTATCCAGCACCCATCTGCCGGTCCAGCAGGAAAAACATCCTACACAACTGTTTTCCAGTTCGGTCATTGTGATCCAGTGACCAAAAACTCCTGCCTGTCTACAAACCTAAAAAATTTGATGGGCATTGTCTGTATCTGTACAAGGTGGCTAAGGCCTGGAACTCCTTACCTGTAACCATCAAGTCTATACCCTCCCTCTCATCTTTCAAAACCACTCTGAAAGACTTCCTATCTAAAATCTGTCTCTGTTCTTGCTCAAAACCAGGAAAACTATATCCCTAAATGTGAACAAGTACTTTTTCATTCCTTATAACTCCTTTCTCTCCCTTCATTACTTCTAATTCTCTTCCCTGACTTTCTTTCTAAATATATCATAAGCCTTGTTTCCCAGATTTGCTTCAAATTATCGAACACTTACTTTATCATATCCCATTTCATTGAATCCATTTATTCAAATCTCATTATATTGAACTCCCGGAACTACGAAAAGGAAACCCCAGGAAGGGAGACACTCGACAACTAGCATAAAACAACAAATAGAAAAACAAAAAACCCTCCAAGTGGTGAGCTTTGCCCCCCACACCCACCAATGTGGGGCTCTGCACCTCACACCCCCCCAACTAAATATACCAACTCCAAGATCGCACTACAGTGGAGGAAGGGCAAAGTTCATCATGGTGGCCAAGTGGTTCCTTTCCTGGGAATTCATTTCCTTAGTTCCTGGAGTTTGCCATAATGAGATTCGAAGAAGTGGATTTGATGAAATGGGATTCGATAAAGTAAGTGTTCGATAATTGGAAGTAGACCCGTTTTCACTCACATCATATTGCAATTCCTATTTGTATTGGACTAACTTACCTTTACTTTCTCTACAAACTGCCTAAAATTTTTCTAAATATTAAATGATTGCCATATACCTTGTATCGATTCTTAACTAATGTTTTTATATTATATCTAATTTGTTATAATTATTTAAACTACAGATGCTTCTGTTTTATTTTTGAAGATTGTAAAATTATTGTTCTTAAAATGTTTTGTAATAATATGGAGCTTTTCTCCTTGGATGTCTACTGAAAATGGGCTTCTATCCAGATGGACTTTCCCAGTAATCAAATGTCAAGAAATAAAACTAGTAGAGACAGGGTGTCTTCCAGTACAGAAACAAAATAGCAGCAGTAAATGGATTTTGATGGAAAGTGATCCCTTGTTGCCGTATATGTTTTAGCTGGAATCAAGCATATGCAATGCCGATAATGTACAGGTGCTGGTATTGCAAACTGTACCCATCAGCCACAGAGGGATTGGGACATAAAGTCAACAAAAATGCCCCTAATGACAGCTTTGATAATAGCCACCCTTGACCAGTTATCACATTGAAATGAAAATAAATAAGCCATTTGACTTTCCCCTTCTCAGAGGGAAAAATGGGGGCAATCAATCACAGAAGTTGATGGTTAACAAGCAGGGGAGGCATATAAAACATATATCAGAAGCGTATTAATGTTGTGTGATTAAAGGACCTAGTTTGATAAGAAGTATGTGATCCTAGTAAAAGATTTATTTTGCAGTACAAAGTGATTTGTATTTGTTTAGGCTGTTACCTGTGATTGCCATCAGAATGGACATATTGTGGACTAAGTCTTCCACCCTGGTGTTTTCATTAGTGAGATGGTGGTAGAGCCTGCCACCTGGTCAGATTAATGCCCGCCTCTTGCTCAGATTAATGCCTGTTTCCTGTTGCAGTTGTCTTGTACTATATCTTCTAAAAGGACAGTGCATGCTGATCAGCTGAATAGTCATAATGACTTAACAAGCACCTGAGCCATGGTGCTTCACAGAGATCCATGCAGCAGACCAAGTGAAGGTTTGATTGCAAGTGGCAGTTAACCACTCGGCTTGAGGACAGACTAAAGTCATCATCATCATCATCAATGAACCTTTTCCCTATTTTTACATAGGGTTGGGGGTTTGCATCAACTATCTCCATATTTCTTTATTTATTATCATTCTCCTGCCTGTCTCAGTGGGCATGCTTGACTGTCACAGGTGGTTTCTCAAACAATCCATCTCTTTGTGTGATGTGCTTGTTTTCTCTTACCTCCTTCCTGTCTCTCCCAAATCTTCTTCACCAGAGTGTCTTCTGCTTTCCTGCACATGCCCAGACCACCATAATCTGTTCTCTTTGACCTTCTCTGCAATTGGAGCTACTTCAGCTTTTGTTCTGATGTCCTTATTTCCGCATTCCCCCACAGTGTGTGTCCTACCACCTGTCTCATCTTCATCACCTCTGCATTCACTGCCCATGTTTCTGTACCATACAGCAGTATTGGTCACACCACTGCTTTGTACACCTTACTTTTCATTTTGTTTGGCATTCTTCAGTCACACACTTTGACCATACCTGTGACGGTCTGTACCAGTTTTCTGTAGCCCATTACATTCTCATTAACTACCCCTCCTAGATACATGAAGCCATTCACCTTTGCACTATTTTACTTTCTGTCTCAATTTTCCACTTATTTTCATTTCCTGTATTTGCTGCTCTGACAACAATGTTGTCTGTACTCAGTTTGACCCCATGTCCCTTCAGTTTTACATTCCAATAACTTGCTGAAATTCTTGTTCATAGTCTCCTTATAATGCCACATTGTCTGCATACAACAGCTTTGTTAAAATGTGCCCTCTAACCTATTTGCTAATGTTGTTGATCACCAGTATGAGCAACTGTGTTGTCAGAGCTGAATCATAATGCACAACTCATTCTCCTAGGATCCCCTTAGTGACGTCATACACTGCTTGTACTTGTGTCATTGGGTCTTTTTACATAGCCTGTACAAATTTTGCTATTTTTTCCAGGACTTGGAACCATCACAGTTCTGCCCAAATGTGCTTTCTTGGGATCTTACCTTATGCTTTTTCTAAGTATATAATGCCACAGTGAAGCCTTTCCTTATCTCTAGCTTCTTTGCAACTGTCTTTCTCATTGCAGACATTGGAAATGTTGTGCTGCATCCTGATCTGAATCTAGACTGCTCATTTCCCATCTTACTTTCTATTACTCTGCGTATTCATTTATCAATTACTCTCTCCAGTACTTTCATGCAGTGTGATAGGAGTTCAATACCTTTATACTGTTCGCAGTTGTTTATGTGCCCTTTGATCTTGCAGACTGGCACTAGAATGCTTATTCTCCCATCATCATGGTTTATGCCTTTCTCTCCATACAGTTATAAGATTCACCCATAATTCAGTCAGCATATTGATTGTATCTGCTGTGACCTCATCTGAGCCTGCTGCTTTCCCTGACTTCATAGTGTGACATCATCTGAGCCTGCTGCTTTCCCTGACTTCATAGTGTGACATCATCTGAGCCTGCTGCTTTCCCTGACTTCATAGTGTGACATCATCTGAGCCTGCTGCTTTCCCTGACTTCATAGTGTGACATCATCTGAGCCTGCTGCTTTCCCTGACTTCATTTTCTTCAGTGTGGTCTTACATCTTCCAGGAAAAGCTCTTATTTCCCTTTCATTATAAGGCTGTGTCTGGAGCAGTACATCTTCTGTGAGGTTTTCTTTACTTAGAAGCTGTTAGAAGTACCCCATCCATTGCTCTTTGATGCCCTGTGGGTTGGTGAGCAGGTTGTTGCTGGTATCCCTCGTGAAGGGTGTCTGACTGTCTTTTTTGTCTTTATCTCTTTGGCTTGCAACCTCATAAGAGTTTCTTTGTGCCATCAGCAGAGTCACTTTCCAGAAGCTAGTAAAGTGACACAAATGCCTTGTTATTTGTTATTATGACTGTTGTCTGTCTCTTTGTTAGCCGACTAGTATTCCTTCTTAGCCTGATCCTTCTTTTCTGTCTCCCATTTTTCCTGCACTCATTATTTCTTTTGGTGACTTCCTGAACTGCTGTATTTCACCACCAGCTTTCATTATGTACTTAGCTCGATGGCATAACTTTTCTATGATCCCCACAGGTGCTGTTTTGAGAAGGTGCCATTCATCCTCCACTCCACACATTTCCTCTCCTTCCTGAGGTTCTATAGCCCTGAGTAATTCCTTGAACTGTTGTACCTTCAATCCAGCCAACTTCCAGGTTCACAGTCTAGTCTGGATTGACACTACAGCCTTTCCTGACAACTGTTTTCAGCTGATGGTGGCTACCAGTGGTTTATGCTTTGGGCTGATGGGTTCTCTGGGGATGTCTACCTCAGTGACCTTTCATTAATAGGAGTAAGTCTACCTTCACTGCATGTTGGCCACTCTTGTATGTGATCTTGTCAATCTATCCCTCCATGATTCAGAAAGAAGTCTGGAATCGCTTATCCTAATCATGTTGACCCACACATGTGGACTCAAACTGTCCTCATATTCTCTTCTGTCCATCCTGATACAATCATTCAGGCTCTCCATAATCAACACCAATGTATTTTGTCCTAATTTATCTAGTAGGTTCTGCAACTGCTGCTTGAATGTACTGTTTTCCTGACTATCACAAGCTCTCCTGCTGTAGGGCATAGGCTGAGATTATGAATGCTACCCTGTCCTTACACACTGAAATCAGACTGCAGTGCCATGAATTCTGAGGACATCCCTCACTGTCTTCTGAATAACCTCACTTACCACAATTCCAACTCTATTTTTAGTCTGTCCTCCACTGAGTAACAGACTCTGGAACTCAAGCCAAGTGGGCTTGCTGCCCTTTCAACTTGTCACCTGAACTCAAAGGAAGTCCAGTGTCCCCTTTGCCATCCACTTGCAAACTGCATCCTCTCATTGTGAAGTTATAATGAGTTTAACTATCCTTTGTTGTTCTTTGGAAGATTGGTTTTGCATCCAACTTTCATTCAAGAAAATCAGCTATTCCATCTAACCCAAACTGAGCAACTGGACACTGGCCAGCCAGTAGCTTGGCTGCTAGTATTTATCGGAGGCACAGACAACCCACTTATAAGCCGCAAATACTCATACCCATTTTTTGTCACTTTAGTCAACATGACCAGATAACCTAGAGCCAGTCGTTACAGCATCTGGCATGGATCACAGTCTGTGATCCATGTTCTGTTATCTGGAAGATACTGCTCATCATGCCTACTGTGGTTGGCCTATATAACTCTTCCCCGATAGGTATCCCTGATAGGTGCTACTTAGAGTCTGGGCTACTTCTCACAACTGCCTTCAGTTCTTGATTTTGAGGAGGAAAAATGCAGCCTGTTTTTTTGTTTTTGGTGGAGGGGAGACCCAAATTTCATGCAGGCATCAGCCAGAGATCAAGATCAAACCTAGTACTTTGTGCATGGGTTACAAAAACCTTACCGTTACAACTGTGCTGTAAAGTGACAGAACATTATACAGTTTACCAGGCTCAGCTCTTCTGGATGGAGTCTTTCTAGATTTCCACTTGAGATCTCTACAGTGGCAAATTGATTGGTAGCCAGAAGACTGCACAGCTAGCCTGCCTCACAACTTGGAAGTTTTTTCTGAAGAAGGATGCAAACTTAGCTTATCTTTTAAAACCTCCTGGCCTGATCACATCAAGGTTTAACACTCTGCACTCAGTAGGACATCCAACTGTCTTAGCACAAGAAATCTGTATAAAGTCTAAAATAATAGGAGGGGGCAAATGTCCCAAAAAGGGATAGATTTGAATCATTACTTGGTACTTACATATTATTGCAACTAGATTTTTAACGGCAAAATCCGGTTGCGTAATGATCATGAAATATGCTCATGAATACTGCAGAGATGTTGTATAATGGCAGTCCTTCTACACCAACACTGTTTTTTCTGTTCTGATATCACAGAAATGTAAAAAAAACATACTGTTCGTGTGTCTTGGTCAACTTTACTCTCACCATTTCGGTTATTTAAATTCCGGCTGCTGCATGTTTCTTTCTCGTGGCAGCAAATGTTGTGAAACTACTGTTATACATTTCCCACCTATACATAGTAAAACAAAACCAGAGAGTCAGCCAGCCACATCATTTACAGTACTAATGAAATCAGTGACCGTATAATACACCCACATCATTTACAGTACTAATGTAATCAATGACCGTATAATACACCCACATCATTTACAGTACTAATGAAATCAATGACCGTATAATACACCCACATCATTTACAGTACTAATGAAATCAATGACCATATAATACACCCACATCATTTACAGTACTAATGAAATCAATGACCGTATAATACACCATCATTTACAGTACTAATGAAATCAATGACCGTATAATACACCCACATCATTTACAGTACTAATGAAATCAATGACCGTATAATACACCCACATCATTTACAGTACTAATGAAATCAATGACCGTATAATACACCCACATCATTTACAGTACTAATGAAATCAATGACCGTATAATACACCCACATCATTTACAGTACTAATGAAATCAATGACCGTATAATACACCCACATCATTTACAGTACTAATGTAATCAATGACTGTATAATACACCCACATCATTTACAGTACTAATGAAATCAATGACCGTATAATACACCCACATCATTTACAGTACTAATGAAATCAATGACCGTATAATACACCCACATCATTTACAGTACTAATGAAATCAATGACCGTATAATACACCCACATCATTTACAGTACTAATGAAATCAATGACCGTATAATACACCCACATCATTTACAGTACTAATGAAATCAATGACCGTATAATACACCCACATCATTTACAGTACTAATGAAATCAATGACCGTATAATACACCCACATCATTTACAGTACTAATGTAATCAATGACCGTATAATACACCCACATCATTTACAGTACTAATGAAATCAATGACCGTATAATACACCCACATCATTTACAGTACTAATGAAATCAATGACCGTATAATACACCCACATCATTTACAGTACTAATGAAATCAATGACCGTATAATACACCCACATCATTTACAGTACTAATGAAATCAATGACCGTATAATACACCCACATCATTTACAGTACTAATGAAATCAATGACCGTATAATACACCCACATCATTTACAGTACTAATGAAATCAATGACCGTATAATACACCCACATCATTTACAGTACTAATGAAATCAATGACCATATAATACACCCACATCATTTACAGTACTAATGAAATCAATGACCGTATAATACACCCACATCATTTACAGTACTAATGAAATCAATGACCGTATAATACACCCACATCATTTACAGTACTAATGAAATCAATGACCATATAATACACCCACATCATTTACAGTACTAATGAAATCAATGACCATATAATACACCCACATCATTTACAGTACTAATGAAATCAATGACCGTATAATACACCCACATCATTTACAGTACTAATGAAATCAATGACCATATAATACACCCACATCATTTACAGTACTAATGAAATCAATGACGTATAATACACCCACATCATTTACAGTACTAATGAAATCAATGACCATATAATACACCCACATCATTTACAGTACTAATGAAATCAATGACTGTATAATACACCCACATCATTTACAGTACTAATGAAATCAATGACTGTATAATACTCCCACATCATTTGCAGTACTAATGAAATCAATGAACATATAATACAACCACATCATTTACAGTACTAATGAAATCAATGAGAGTATAATAAACCCACATCATTTACAGTACTAATGAAATCAATGACCGTATAATACAACCACATCATTTACAGTACTAATGAAATCAATGACCGTATAATACACCCACATCATTTACAGTACTAATGAAATCAATGACCATATAATACACCCACATCATTTACAGTACTAATGAAATCAATGACCGTATAATACACCCACATCATTTACAGTACTAATGTAATCAATGACTGTATAATACACCCACATCATTTACAGTACTAATGAAATCAATGACCGTATAATACACCCACATCATTTACAGTACTAATGAAATCAATGACCGTATAATACACCCACATCATTTACAGTACTAATGAAATCAATGACCGTATAATACACCCACATCATTTACAGTACTAATGAAATCAGTGACCGTATAATACACCCACATCATTTACAGTACTAATGAAATCAATGACCGTATAATACACCCACATCATTTACAGTACTAATGAAATCAATGACCGTATAATACACCCACATCATTTACAGTACTAATGAAATCAATGACCATATAATACACCCACATCATTTACAGTACTAATGAAATCAATGACTATATAATACACCCACATCATTTACAGTACTAATGAAATCAGTCACTGTATAATACACCCACATCATTTACAGTACTAATGTAATCAATGACCATATAATACACCCACATCATTTACAGTACTAATGAAATCAATGACCGTATAATACACCCACATCATTTACAGTACTAATGAAATCAATGACCGTATAATACACCCACATCATTTACAGTACTAATGAAATCAATGACCGTATAATACACCCACATCATTTACAGTACTAATGTAATCAATGACCATATAATACACCCACATCATTTACAGTACTAATGAAATCAATGACTGTATAATACACCCACATCATTTACAGTACTAATGAAATCAATGACCGTATAATACACCCACATCATTTACAGTACTAATGAAATCAATGACCATATAATACACCCACATCATTTACATTACTAATGAAATCAATGACCGTATAATACACCCAAATCATTTACAGTACTAATGAAATCAGTGAGCGTATAATAAACCCACATCATTTACAGTACTAATGAAATTAATAATCGTATAATACACCCACATCATTTACAGTACTAATGAAATCAATGACCGTATAATACACCCACATCATTTACAGTACTAATGAAATCAATGACCGTATAATACACCCACATCATTTACAGTACTAATGAAATCAATGACCGTATAATACACCCACATCATTTACAGTACTAATGTAATCAATGACCATATAATACACCCACATCATTTACAGTACTAATGAAATCAATGACCGTATAATACACCCACATCATTTACAGTACTAATGAAATCAATGACCGTATAATACACCCACATCATTTACAGTACTAATGAAATCAGTGACCATATAATACACCCACATCATTTACAGTACTAATGAAATCAATGACCATATAATACACCCACATCATTTACAGTACTAATGAAATCAGTGACTGTATAATACACCCACATCATTTACAGTACTAATGAAATCAGTGACCGTATAATACACCCACATCATTTACAGTACTAATGAAATCAATGACCATATAATACACCCACATCATTTACAGTACTAATGAAATCAATGACCGTATAATACACCCACATCATTTACAGTACTAATGAAATCAATGACCGTATAATACACCCACATCATTTACAGTACTAATGAAATCAATGACCGTATAATACACCCACATCATTTACAGTACTAATGAAATCAATGACCGTATAATACACCCACATCATTTACAGTACTAATGAAATCAATGACCATATAATACACCCACATCATTTACAGTACTAATGAAATCAATGACCGTATAATACACCCACATCATTTACAGTACTAATGAAATCAATGACCGTATAATACACCCACATCATTTACAGTACTAATGAAATCAATGACCATATAATACACCCACATCATTTACAGTACTAATGAAATCAATGACCATATAATACACCCACATCATTTACAGTACTAATGAAATCAATGACCATATAATACACCCACATCATTTACAGTACTAATGAAATCAGCGACCGTATAATACACCCACATCATTTACAGTGCTAATGAAATCAATGTCCGTGTAATACACCCACATCATTTACAGTACTAATAAAATCAATGTCCATATAATACACCCACATCATTTACAGTACTAATGTAATCAATGACCGGTATAATACAATCTCTCTTTTTTGGAACATGCCCCTTCCGAACTTTCTCATTGAGAAATGGACCTGAAATCAGCTGTCAACATCATGTATCAGTTATCAGTTAAAACTATTAGCAATGCAATAGTTGATTATAAGATCGATTACAACATTGGTTGTAAATAGCAAGTGTACCACAAGCATTTTTTCGGTGTCCTTTCAACATCGATTAAAACATTGGCTCTAAATAAACAGGTTACCCCAACCAGTTTTTTGTGTGTGTGTGTGTGTGTGTGTGTGTGTGTGTGTGTGTGTGTGTGTGTGTACCTTTTCTGAACAATCCCACAGTACAATAGCAGCCCTGGAAAGTCAAGCATGCGTCTGTAATGCATGCAAAAGAAGTAGAGGATTTCTAAAGTTGTTCCTGCTCCTGAAAGTAATATGAAGGTTTTTGGCAGTTCTAATGACTTCCAAAAGCAGCTTGAAGTCTTACCTGCTTTTGTTTCTCTGCAGCTATGTGCATGTCACAACTGGGGAAATCTGGTTACGAAGTCTTACCTCCTTTTGTTTCTCTGCAGCTATGCTCATGTCACAACTGGGGAAATCTTGTTACGAAGTCTTACCTGCTTTTGTTTCTCTGCAGCTATGTGCATGTCGCAACCGGGGAAATCTGGTTACGAAGTCTTACCTGCTTTTGTTTCTCTGCAGCTATGTGCATACCTGCTTTTGTTTCTCTGCAGCTATGTGCATGTCGCAACCGGGGAAATCTGGTTACGAAGTCTTACCTGCTTTTGTTTCTCTGCAGCTATGTGCATGTCACAACCGGGGAAATCTGGTTATGAAGTCTTACCTGCTTTTGTTTCTCTGCAGCTATGTGCATGTTGCAACCGGGGAAATCTTGTTACGAAGTCTTACCTGCTTTTGTTTCTCTGCAGCTATGTGCATGTCACAACCGCAGAAATCTGGTAATATGTAAGTACCCATTGCTCTTATAAATTTTAAAGGTTGCTAGAATAAGAGGATTTGTGTTAACATTCATTTTTCTGAAGGATATGAAGTCTGAAACTCAAATGTAAGTCATTATTTTAATGACTTCAATCCTCAGTGATTTGTCTGAAAACCCTAGATTTTATGAGGAACAGACCAAGCATATGAGGCATAAATCTGCAAAAAGTCTGTGAAAATCTGAACAGTTGAGAGGTATGAGCTATCCTCAGGATTTGATGTCTTCCTGGAGAAGGAGCAAGCTTGCCCTTCTTGATTAATCAGACTTCTCCCTGCAGTTCTGAGCATGCATCAGCCTACATGTGATGTGTATCTTTGTAGGCTCATATGTTCTTACTAAGTTTAGAGGTTATAGCCAAGGAGGGAATCAAGAATCTCAAATAAATCATGCAATACTGGTGGGACAGTAATAGTGCCCTCAGTTGCATATATTATCCTTACATACCCCAGAAGAAAGTTTGTGATCAACTGCTCAAATATCCAGACTGGTGCTACCAGTCATTATGGAAGTACTCTGCTTGACATGTAATTGGAGTGTACTATAGACACAGGAGACATGTGTTAAGGACCTCTTACACACACTGCTATTGTTAATATGGTGGTATAAGTGTTGGAACCTCAATGAATGTTTGCTTTGCACTGATTCTATTCAGGTAAAGGAATGCTAAACAGACATCTAACCTTAGGAGCCTTCCTTCTTCTGATTATTACTTCCTTCGGTGAACTGTGACTTTTTCCATTAATACTAATGGATATATTGCTTAACCTAATTCTTACAAAAATCAGTTTGGATCTTCAATCCTGATATTGGGGATAATTACTGTTAAATCATAAGCCTTAGTTTTATTAATAATTCTGAACAAAGTGATGCGTGCAGAGTTTGATTCCCATATTCCCATTCCTTTCCATCTGATTTTCAAACACGTCATAGCCTTGTGATAGCCGTGAGCAGGGACCGCAACAATATTCTGAAACAGAGTGTCAATGCAGCTACTTAGCTTTAGTGCTGCTTGATATCTTATTAGTATTTGACACAGCTGAAATGGGATCCCTCCTAGGCATTTGCAAGATAATTATGGTCCCATAGGTGTGGTCTTGATTAGATTTCAGAATTACTGGTATGTTTCCACATTGTAAGACTAAAGCACAGAAAATTGCCAAAGAGATGCTGGTGGGTCATTGATACAGAGGTATCTCATGGATGTAGTGAAATTTCTGGTATCCCCCACTGGACAAAGGAAAAAAACCCTAATACCTGTCTGTGGCTTGGAGATGATATCTGGGCTAGTAACACCTGTTTACCTGTCTGTAGGGGATGCACCAGGTTAGTAGTAGCATGTGCCATTCCTGTAGGTTAATGACTTGCAACTGAGAATGTTTACTCAGACAAACATATATGCAAACCTGACGTCCAAGGACAACAATGTTGTAACAGCAACAACCTGTTCCAAAAGGTATATACCCATAGACTATGTATACAACAGGCATATAGCAGTTTGTGTGCTATATGGTGGTGGGAGTGACGAATGTGATCAGGCATTGCTACAAGTATGTTATCTGTAGGCATTCAAATGGGAGAGGATCCAACACAACAGGTTAGAACATAACTGGTGTCATCAAGTCAGCAGGTACTATAGGTTCATAGGTTCATACTAGGCTATCTGCCCAAGGGCATTTATAAGCCTAGCCCAGAGTTTTGTGGCTTTCGCCACCCCTTTAGTTTGAAGGAAACTTATGCCCATTATTTTGCTGTGCCTCTGTCAAGCAGTGACACTGAGGTAATCCCTGGGGTATATCTGCGATCTCCCATCCATTGGTCAAGATTTCTCTTGAACAAGGCCAGCGAGGTGCTCTGCCTCACATGTACCGGGATTTTGTTCCACAGCATAGGGAGTCTCTGGGTGATGAATCTGTCCCTCCAGCATGTCCTATTAATAACCGTGTCAAGGTTTAAGTCTCCTGCCCTTGTAGTTCTGAGGGATCTAGATTTTTTGAGGTGAAGCATGTTCATCAAATCTGGGTTTGACATGGCCTTGTATGTCAGGCACAGGTCACCTCTGAGCAAGCGGTAAGCGACTGAATAGAGCTGGAGTTCTTTCAGTCGGGCAGCATAAGACATATTTGAGACCCTTTATCCTTTTGGTGAGGAACTTTTGGGGCCTTTCCAGCTGCTGCAGGTGTCGGGTCAGATACATTCTGAATGGGGCATTGTACTCAATCATTGGTCTGATGAGTGATGAGTACAGGGGGACGATGACCTCCCTTGATCTAGATGTGAATCCCTTCATGATCAGGTGGGCAATGTAGAAGGTCTTCCTAACTACTTTAGCAACGTGAGTGTCAAACGAAAGGTTACTGTCAACCTGGGTCCCCAGATCCCTGATAACCTCTTCTGTGCTCAGTGAATTGCCACCTATATGGTAGCTAGGGGTAACCTTGTTTTTCCCGAAGGGTATGACTATGCATTTCTTGGTGTTTAACTTTAGGCCATGGCTCTGGCACCAGTTATCTGTTTCTGTGAGACCCTTCTGAAGAATATCTGTGTCAGATGTGTTCTCGACTATGGCGCCCAGTTTGCAGTCATCTGCAAACTTTGTCAGCCATAACCCTCCTGTGTTTGCTTGTACTTCAGAAAAGTAGATGCCAAACAAGAGTGGGCCCAGGACTGAGCCCTGTGGGACACCACTTGTGACAGGCTTTGAGTCTGACATGGCGCCAGCAACTCTGACCCTGTGGGTTCTGTCACTTAGCCAGTTTGCAACCCATCTTGTGATGTATGGGTTTACATTTAAGCTGATGAGTTTTTCAATGATACCTGAGTGGGGTATTGTGTCGAAAGCCTTTGCCAGGTCGAGGTAGGCTGTATGGACTGCCTTTCCCTCATCAATGGCCTTGGTGACTGTTTTGAAAAAGTCAACCAAGTTTAAAAGGCATGATCTGCCTTTGACAAAGCCAAACTGGGTTGGATCCAAAGTCTGCAAGTTCCCTATGTCTTTATTTATGAGTTCCATTATGATCCTCTCCATAGCTTTGCATATCCGGCTAGTCAAGCTGATGGGACGGTATGGAATTGAGACCAAGAACTTGGCATAGTCTAATGACATACTAGATCTGAAAGCAACATCCACAGACAGATGATGATAGAGGGAAGAGATGAACCTCTGGATTCCCCTATGTTCAGTGAAGGCTGCCTTGTCCTTAACAACTCCACATTTGGTACACAGATATTACAACCATGCGTGATACAGAGATGTCACACCCACATGTTGTGCACAGATGTCACAACCAGAGGTGGTATCACAGTACCGCACTGTCTCCAGGGTGCACTCACATATGGAAGAGACCAATAACATGACTACTGCCACAGTGACTCTAGGATATTGAAAGTCCTGGGTATGACATTTGACAATCAGCAGACGTGCAAGTCTGTTATTCAGGCACAAGCAGCCATTGATCACACCACACCAGAGATGTCTACTCTTTTCTTTGGCCTATGGGAAGAACTGTAACCACTGCAGGGACTGTGGGACACCCTGCCATGCATGCAGAGTCATATTATATTTAGGGACCCGAAGCAGTCGCAGCTGTTATGAGGATATAGGCAACCAACCACACTGGTGATGCTAGGAGATACCTGGACATTGTACATTCACATGCCAGGATTATGTAGATGGTACACATTTTTCTAGAGGCTGATTTCACTGTCCACACTGTCCATGGCTGCTTCTGTCATGGACAAAATTACTCCCATGGTCATATCCAGCACTTTTCTACCACTGGCACTACCCACAGGCAAGCCAGACAAGGTCCAACAGTTCAATGCGATCACCTTCCCGTGTAAACATATCGTGAGCAACACCTGCTCATGCTTCAGGGTTGAGAATGCCAACATTATACTAGAATGCCACATGGGGGTCACAGCAGGGTTTCTGCAGATGTTCCCAAAATGGTATATCACCCCTTAGACAGAATGCCTATGTTCCTGACACTGCAGGGTCACATGGTATGTCCAACCAGTGTTTCCACTCATAGAACCTCCATCCAATTGTTAGAAGATATAATCTCTGACTCCCCAACCTCTTAGCTGTGTGCATATCACCTACATTCACATCTGACGTTGATAGTCTTGCTGCACTCTGTACTCTGTAATTGTGCCCCACAGGGTGTATACGGCATATTAATCGACACACAACAGTGGATACATAATGAGCAGTTTGCTATGGACTTTCAAGAAATCTATGAGTGGCATTGTGAGCACTACTAACTAGATAACGTTGTAGAAAGTCACCTTGCATGGGACACTGGTAGAGGCCGGATATGTGCCAAATGTGGGAATTATTGTTACTTCCTGGGTGGTGTACAGCCACATTGTATATAATTTCCCTCTGTACTGGATGCCACCTGGCATTTGATGGAGTGGAAACCCTTTCTGATATGGAGCAGATAGGGCAGCCTTGATATGTGCAATGTCACAAAATGTCTAGAAAGTAGCGTTTGTCTCCCCTTCTGTCTATAGGAACCAACTATCCTCCTCCAGTTGCTACAGCATTGCATCAAGGAACTGAAGCTCAAAAATGGAACCCTCTGCCCCCACATATAACAGCCGCAACATCCTTAGCTCTGTTTAGGACATCCTTAAAGTTACACCTACAAACTAACTGGACTTGCAACTGTAATACCCCAGGGTAGCCCAACTCCTTCTACTTGTCACACCTCTAATGTAAACACCCCTCCCTCCCTTATTTTACAGGCAATATAGTTCACTTTATCTTGCAAATCTCATTTCTCATTCCTCCCTCTTCCTCTCGACGATTCCTGCTGCTTCTAAGTATAAACACTTGACATCCACCTTACGTTATCAAACATTATCATGATGAGTGTTATTTTCCCTGTACTGTTAAAGATGCGTCCTCTCTTCTTCCTGTATATTGTACTATTTTTGTTATTATATAATTTACAGTGTTATCTTAGTTCTGACTGATGCAAAATGAAAGGTGTTAGTCTTCTGTACCTGTGATATTATACTTTATGATTCTGTGATACATAGTCTGTGAAATATGAAGAGCTTTTCTCCATGTTTGATTTTATCATTTGTATACACAATGGCTCTCCTTAGCATGTTGACACGTGTTTCCATGCCATTATAATTTCATTAGCATGCAATGCCTACTGTGCTATTTCTTCAGTAGCATGGTCATGCTATGTGAGTCTTAGAATGAGATACCGCCATGTGTATTGCCACTCAGTGTGCTATTCTGTGTACTGCACCATGCAATTTGTTTCTGAATACCATCCAAATTCCATATATATATATATATATATATATATATATATATATATATATATATATATATATATATGGGTCTATATGACATGGTCAACAGTTCATATGATCGACACTCATTTGGTCGACAATCAGATTTGCCCCCTTCCCCAATGTTGTGCAACCTTGGAGTTGATATATATAGTTAGGGCGGGTGTTGGGGGTACAGCGACCCCACATTGGGGGGTGTGGGGGGCGAAGCCCCCCACCTAAAATGCTTGTCGATCAAATAAACTGTCGAGCAAATAAACTGTTGATCATTTGAACTGTCGACCATGTCATATAGACCCATATATATATATATATATATATATATATATATATATATATATATATATATACAAAAACTGAAAAACTGAGCTTGACTTGACTACTGTATTGTCATTCCACCTTAAAAATATAACCCAGTATTGTCTGTTATTGAAATTCAAAGGGAATAGTTGCAAGTAACAAGATACAGAATGCTGTTTAAAACATTTATTAGTGTCTCACTGCTGTTTTACTGCTGTTTAAATCATTTTTTCAGTGTTTCTCCCCTAACTTAGTGTTGCTAGTAGGTGTAGCATAGTCCAGATACAGATTCGCTGCATCCAGGGCTGTCTGTAGTGGCTGTTGTATTCTGAGCACATTTTCCAAGCCATCTTTGATTGAAAGGGGCCCTTCTGCACACTTGTGAGTGAAGTGTGCTGATTGGAACCTGTCTGGTGAAGAGTGATTGGTCTAGGGCTTGGAATAAGCACCCTCACTGGTTGTTTTGAGTTTTTTATTTATTGTTTTCTTAAGTTTTTAGCTTCTGGTATTTAAGCCCCAAGTCTGAGCAGATTTCTGCTTGTTTAAACATCATGCATCACTGCACACTGTTGTGCAATTGTGTACCATAGCTAGACAGATAAGTTTGACTATTTTTCCCTTAGATACAGCTGTAGTACATTAACAAAGTTCATAGCTTCTTAGGTTGGTACTAGACTATCTGTCCTAGGGCCTATACAAGCCTAGGCATAACAATTCCCTGGATATTTCTTCCCACAATATTTACTTCCCTGGACCCCTGTCTAGCAGGGCGACTGACATGATCCCTGGGGTGAATTTCCTATCTCCCATCCAATCATCAAGGTTCCTTTTGAAGAGAGCTAAAGAGGCGCTCTGCTTGACATGTATGGGAAGTCTATTCCAGAGTCTGGGAAGTCTCTGGGTCAGGAACCTATCCCTCCAGCATGTTTTGTTCATTGTGATGACAAGGTTTAGATCCCTGGAGCATGTGGCTCTGAGGGACTGGAATTTCTTTAAGTGTAGCATGTCCAACAGCTTTGTGTTTGACATGGCTTTGTATGTTAAGCAGAGATCGCCTCTGAGCAGAAGATATGCAATGGAGTATAGCTGGAGTTTTTTTAGATGGTCAGCACAGGACTTCTGCTTTAGGCCTTTGATTCTTTTAGTGAGGTATTTCTGCGGCCTTTCTAGTTGTTGAAGATGTCCTGAGAGGTACATACCAAATGGGGCATTGTATTCTATAATGGGTCTAATGAGGGATGAGTACAGTTGGGCAATGACCTCCTTTTTTCTGGATGAAAAGAACTTTGTGATGAGGTGTGCCACATACAATGATTTCCTGACTGTTGTGGTGATGTGGTTATCGAAGGTGAGACCACTGTCTACCTGTGTCCCTAAGTCTCTTATCTCAGTTTGCAGTCATCTGCGAACCTTGATAGCCAGAGTCCTTTAGTGTTGGCCTGTACTTCAGAGAAGTAGATGCCAAACAAGAGTGGTCCCAGGATTGAATCCTGAGGTACTCCACTTGTCACTTGTCTGGAGCTGGATTTGGAGTTGGCTACTTGTACAGTGTGGGTTCTGTCAGTAAGCCAGTTGGCAACCCATCGAGTGACATAGGGATTAATGCCCAGCTTAGTAAGTTTATCTATGACTCCAGAGTGGGGTATGGTTTTGAAGGCCTTGGCGAGGTCCAGATAGGCTGTGTGGACCACCTTACTCTCGTCCACAGCTCTGGAGACTGATTTCAAAAAGTCAGTCAGGTTCAGGAGACAAGATCGGTCCTTCACGAACCCAAACTGGGTGGGGTCCAGTGTTTGAAGGTTGCCAATGTCTTTGTTTAGAAGTTCCATGATAATACATTTCATGGCCTTGCAGATCAGGCTCATCAGACTGAAGGGACGGTAGTTCCCTGTATCCAAGGTGGATCCCCCCTTGTGGAGTGGGATAACTGTAGCTGTGCACCACTCAGTGGGCATGAAGCCTGAGGTGAGGCTATGATTAAACATGACACTTAGGTGAGGTGCCAGTTAATTTTGTAGTTCATGTAGTACACAGCCCGGGATGTTGTCTGGTCCCATGGATGCTGTATTCTTTGTTTTGGAGAGTGCGTTTTTTACCTGTGTGGCCATTATTTCTGGAATTTGGCAATCTTTTGGTATTGAGATGGGCCCTTTAGGGGGTGAGAGAGGGGTGAAGTTGGCACTGAATCGATCTGCCAGGATATTGGCAATATCATTGGGATCAGTATATTTAATGCCATTCTGTTGTAGCTCAGAGCAGATCTGAGCATTGCCATTTAGATTCTTGACATAGCTATAGAATGCCTTGTGGTTGTCTTTGGAATCTTTAGTAATTTTATTTTCATAACTAGTAAACAGACAAAAAACCAGCTGGGCAAACCAGAACCAAGAAAACAAGCAGCCCAAAACAGATAGTGAAACAATAAAGCCCCAGGAATAAACGATAAAAACACTATTTATTGCACACATAAACGCTATACACATACGGTTTTGTTTATACACTTCGTCAGATGTAGGTCAAACTGCAAATGTCTTCCTATTTATAACCTTTCTGTTTAAAACACCCAATGACAATCATGCTTTAATTAATTTAAATACTTAATGAATGAAACTTAATTAACCAGCTACACATATCTCCTTTCCTTTAAAAATACGAATTCAATGCATTAACCTACAGTCTAATATTTACAAATGGTTTTAAACATTTTAATATGTGTTTATTTATTTATTTATATAATAATAAAAGTTTTAACATGCATTTTTATAAGATATACAATGAATTGGTTAGAAGTATTATATGTATTATATTTGTTAAATTGACTGTAGGTTAATGCATTGAATTCGTATTTTTAAAGGAAAGGAGATATGTGTAGCTGGTTAAGTTTTATTCATTAAGTATTTAAATTAATTAAAGCATGATTGTCATTGGGTGCTTTTTACTAAGTACATTTTACAACTGCGGTGGTGGTGCTGCGGTAGCGCTGTTGCCTGACAGTAAGACGTTGTTCCGTTCGATTCTCAGCTAGATAATCTTCTGTCTGAAGACATGCGTGAATGGGCGTACCTTCGTTGAAGGTTGTGCATCAGATCTGGCAACTCGGCACATAAAAATCTACTGCCAAATCATTAGCGGACCGGAGTTCCACTGTGGCGACCCCTAACCGGGAAAAAGCCGAAAGACACAACAACTAAGTACATTTTACATAACATTATTTCCCTCTTGTGGTGAAACAAAAAATTACATTCAAACTATTCACTTTTACAGAAGTTCATTAGTGGAAAAGTTAAAATATATATAAATATGCTTAAGTATCTTTATCATAACTAAAATGGAACGAAACATAAAGTTAATATGACCACTAGCAGTTCATAGTGTTTCCTACTTATCACAATTTTGCTGCTCTTAATTTCAGCAGTGAACTAACGGAGATGTGGTCATTTAACCCTGTTTTTTTGCTTGCCTCTAGGGTTAACTGCCACCAAAGTTGTCTATACTCTATAGTCTCTTCCCATAACCCTCCTCTATTTTTTCTGTTCACTTTTTCCAATACAAAAAATAAAACGTGCATTGGTACATTCCTGTTTATGTTTATATAGGGCATTTGTACATTTTCTATGTTGTACTTCATACAGATGTTCATATATTCTTCTCCTAAATTTGCGTTCAGTTTTCCCTTTATAAAATCCATCACATTCGTGGCAGGCTGCTAGGTATATTAAGCCAGTACTGTCACAATTTTCTGGCATTTTTGTATACAATCTTAATTTTGTCCTCCTTAATACTTTCTAGGTCAGTAAGGGCCAAGAATCTTTCCCATTCCTTATTTATAATGTCCCTGACTGTATATTGTATTCTAAGATTAAAGCTTTGTTTAAGTTCTCTTTGTTTTCCTTATTAACATTTTCAAAGGGACTATCATGCTTTATGATTTGTCTTAGAATAGGTTGGTATTTGTCCTTTCTACCTTCTAGTGCCTCTTTTTCCACTTCCTTCAACATTTGCTCTGGAGAGCCCCTTAACTTAAACATTTCTCTTAACAAACTCATTTCATTATAAAAATCTTCTACATTGGAGGTCATTTGACAGCCTCTTATATATTGTCTCTTCACTATGTTTCTTTTATAATGTTTGGGGTGGGTACTGTTAAAATGTAGAAATTAATTTGAATATTTTACTTTTCTATATACTTTAGAATTAAATTTGTCTTTTTTCTTGTAAATTTCCACATCCAATTATTGTAATTTCTCCTTGTTGGTCGTGTATGTAAATCTTAAATAATTAGTACTTTGATTTAAATATTCTATAAATTTTAACACTTTATTTTCATCAGCCAAACAAAAAATTGCAATATCGTCCAACAAACGTTTATATAAAATCCAATTTTCCTTAAATGCTGATTCCAGTACCCACTTTTCTTCCCATTTTGCCAGAATTAAGTTGGCGTAGGTGGGGGCACAGGCTGCACCCATCGCTCCACCCTGGGTTTGGTGAAAAAATTCATCATTAAAATAAACATAATTATATTTCAAAACTAGTTCCATGAGCTGCATGGCTACAACCTTTTCATCAAGAGATAACTAGTTGTTCTCATATACAATTTCTTCTAATAAATTCAGACATTCTTGGTGGGGTATACACTAGAAAAGATCTACTATATCTATAGTTAAAATTTTCATAGCTAGCTTTGGAGGATTTTATGATTGATCTCAGCTGAGGCTGGTACCTCATCTTTAGTACTTCTCAGGTCTAAAGTATTGTGCTGTGACTTATTAAACAACCAGCCAAAAACTCCATTAGAAATGGCCATTTACAAAGCACGTCCTACAGCAGTCCTGAAAGCACCCCCTTTGTGATAACAGTTCTTCAAACCTAGCATTATCGACAGTTAGACTACCTTGTTTCTCCTGCCGGCCTTGTTGACTTGATTCTCCTGAGGCAGTGAAGTACACTTATAACCCTCTAATAGCTCACTCTAGTACAGAGTGTGAGAGATGTATCTACACCAAGAATCTCCTTTCTCACACTCGAACAGTAACACTGAAGAGATTGTCAACTCACCCACCACTACTCATGCACATACTACCACTACTCATGCACATACTACCACTACTCATGCACATAGTACCACTACTCATGCACATAGTATCACTACTCATGCACATACTACCACTACTCATGCACATACTACTACTGCTCATACACATACTACCACTACTCATACACATAGTACCACTACTCATGCACATAGTATCACTACTCATGCACATACTACCACTACTCATACACATACTACCACTACTCATACACATAGTACCACTACTCAAGCACATACTACCACTACTCATACACATAGTACCACTACTAATGCACATACTACTAAGACACATGCACATACTACCACTACTCATACACATAGTACCACTACTCATACACATAGTACTACTACTCAGGCACATAGTATCACTACTCATGCACATACTACCACTACTCATGCACATAGTACCACTACTCATGCACATACTACCACTACTCATGCACATAGTACCACTACTCATGCACATACTACCACTACTCATGCACATACTACCACTACTCATACACATACTACCACTACTCATGCACATACTACCACTATTCATGCACATAGTACCACTACTCATGCACATAAATCAACATATGTGGAGGTTCTCTCAAAAAACTTACGAAACACCGGAGATCTCCAAAAACAAATTACTGCTACAACTAATACAGTTCCCAAAGCACCCATGACACATAGCAACACTGATGTCTCACCTACCAAGCCCGTAGGGCGTAGCAACACCAGTGTCTCACCTACCAAGCCCGTAGGCATAATTCTCAAAAAAACTAATTTTCTAGTCATTGGAGACTCAATAGTGAGACACATGGATGTCCCAGTCACCAGGTTGGACAAGGAGAAAGTCACGTCAGTTTGCCTGTCTGGTGCCAGGATTCATTAGAACATGCATGCATTCAGGTCTATCAGCAACAAGTACCATTATGACTCTGTCATAGCTCATATAGGAGTGAATGACCTGAAACGTACCTCACTGGACTACATGAAGACAGACACAATTCAGCTCACAGAGTATGGTTAACAGGCAGGTTTGTCCCTAGCCTTGAGCAGCATATTACCCTTACCTAGAATGATGTCACAGCATAAACAAAAAATGATTGATTTCAATAATTGGCTTAGTTTTTGTGTCATTCAAAGGGGATCCAGTTTCTGTCAGCCTGGGATGTCATAGTCAACAAACCTCACTGCTTTGCCAGAGATTATTTGCACCTAGCACCACTAGGCATTTAGCTTCTGGCAAAGGCTCTTGCCTCCCCATAGTGCCTTTTTAGACAAGGTCTTAAAACAAACTAGCCGATGTGAAAATTGCCAACCATAACAAAATAAGGGTTGTGCTGCCAAATGCTATGAGCTTAAACCAAAAACTGCACACCCTGGAAGCACTTCTATTACTGGACAATGTAGATGTCTGTCAGTCACAGAAACCTGGTTCAAGGCCTCAGAGACTACCCCAGCCTTGCAAGGCTACAATGCCTTCCACACCTTCAGGCCATGAAACAAACATGTGAGAACCAAAGAAAGCTGTGTTCCTGTCTATATTAGAGACAAATTCACCTCCCAACTAGTTAGGTTGGACAACTCTATGGAGTTACTCCAAGTTCGGATTTTTGTGGGTAAGGCCCCATTCAAGTCATAGCTAGTTATACATCCCCCTCCAGGGATCATAATGCGCATAAGGCCTACTTGACCAAACTGGAGTTAACCCAAATGCTACCAAACACTCTGGTCATGGGGGATTTTAATTATCCCACCATCAGCTGGGAAACCTGCTCTAGCCCTAATGCACTAGTGCAAAAGTTCATTGACTTTGTTAACTCAAATGCCCTGGAACAAATTGCTCAAACCCCAAAAAGAGGAACAAACATACTATATCTGGTTCTCACTAACATGACAAATAAATGCACCCCTGAAACTGTCGGACCCTCATTAGTTAAATCTGATCATAAATCAGTCACTTTTGAACTGGCACTAACACCAGAACTCACAAAGGGCAGTCAGACTAAAAAACATCAACAAGGCAAACTATACCCTCCTAGGGGAAGGTAAAAATGTATTCCAAGCCCCACCCTCAGTTGGAAGTGGTAACTATACCAAAGCTTACACTAAAGTCCTGTACAATCACTTGTATAAGTGTATAGACTCAGCTGTTTCAGAGAGAATTAAAGCTAGAGCCCCAGGTAAAAACAAGACACCTTATTGGACATTCAGCATCAACAAACTTTCCAACAAATGCAAAAAGTTGATGTCTAAGAAAATGAAGGCAAAGCCCCAACAATGGAAAAACACCCTCTTCAGCCTCAAGAGGCAAATAAGAGAACATGTCAAATCCTCTAGGAGTAACTTTGAGAAAAACTTAGCAATCACAGCCAAGGATAACCATAAGGCCTTTTACAGCTACGTACATAGTCTAAACGGTAGGACTCAAGCATGTGCAGAACTAGTGACTAATGGTATCACACGCACTGATCTCACAGAGATAGTAAACCTGCTAATGGACAGATTTGGCAAAAATTTCACTGCCTAATCATCGCAAAGCTTATCACAAACCTTTCCCCCAACGTCTGCCTCAGTGTACATATCCAAAGAGAACGTCAGTAAAGCCTTATCTAAGGCACGAAGCACAGCCTCCATGGGGCCAGATGGCATCCTGGGCTGTCTTCTAAAACTAAAACATGAACTAGCATTACCATTAAGTACCTATTCAATCACAGCCTAACCACAGGCTTTGTTCCTGCAGAATGGAGAACAGCAACAGTTGTTCCCCTCCACAAAGGTGGCTTAGCAACAGGCCCAGGGAATTATAGACCCATAAATCTGACCAGCATCATCTGTAAAACCATGGAACATATCATCATGAACCTCATAAATAAAGACTTAGGTAACCTCCAAACCCTGGATCTGACCCAATTTGGCTTCATCAAGGGCAGGTCCTATCTGTTATACCTGGTGGATTTTTTTTGAAAATGTGACCAGGGTCATTGACGAGGGCAAATCTGTGCACACAGCATACCTCAACTTGGCAAAGGTCTTTGGCAAAATCCCACATTCAGGCATTAACAGAGAACCTTAGCCAACTGAATGTAAACCCCTTTGTTGTAAGATGGGTTGCCAACTGGCTCACAAACTGGTCAGACACTATCAAAGTGGGTAACTCCACATCAAGCAACGGACCTGTCACCAGCGGGGTGACACAAGAGTCAGTGCTGTCCCCCCTACTATTTGCTATATACTTCTCAGAAGTTCAGGACAAAACTAAGGGACTGTGGCTGACCAAGTTTGTGGACACCTGCAAACTGAGTGCAATTATTGACTCCCCAAATGATGTCAGTATACTTCAGAAGGGTCTTACTCAGAGAAAGGATTGGTGTCTTTGTCATGGTCTGAAACTGAATGCAAAGAAATGCATCATCATTCCCTTCAGTAAAAACAATGTCCCTTTCACACTATCAAATTAACAACAATACCCTACGTACCTATGAAGTGGTAACAGATCTGGGATCACAAGTAGACTGCAACCTTAACTTTGATCACCATGTGTCTACTGTATTTAGGAAGGCTTTCTACGTAGCACACTTGATTAACAAATGCATCACCTTTAGAGCTAAGGAGGTTATAACCCCCCTATACTCATCACTAATCCAGCCCGTAATTGAATATAATACCCCTTTCAGCGTGTACTGTACAAAGCACCTGCAGCAATTGGAGAGACCTCAGAGGTTTCTAACTAAGAAGATCAAGGGACTCCAGCATCTTCCTTACTCAGACCGACTAAAATCCCTGTCACTATACTCAGTATCATATAGACTTCTTAGTGGACACTTATGCCTGGCTTATAGAGTAATCTCCGACCCAAACCTAATGAATCTACTGCACATCTTTAAATGAAACTGGGCTAAAGCTACCCATTACATGGACCTAAATATGGACTGTGACCTGAATAGAACATGCTGGAGGGACAGAGCTGTCTCCCAGCAACTGCTGCATCTTTGGAATAGGCTACCAATTCAGGTGAAGCAGAGTACCTATTTGAAACGTTTCAAAAGTAACCTGGATGAGTGGATGGGACACAATAAATTCTTACTGGGGATAGCGTCCACAACCCTCCTGGACATGGGCAGTCATTACTAAATAAAACCCTTGGTATTGACTAGAATATCTATGGTATTACATTGGGATGAAATGGCTAGGCTTGAAATGACCTCCAGGTCAATAGACTAGTAACCTCCTATGATCCTATGCTCCTATAACAAGTAACCAGAGAGAAAAATAGAGAATAGGTACAACACTGAATTACTATTTGCAATATAAAACCAAGTAACCAGTGTCCATGCAATAACCTATCTGAGGCGTGTCAGTTACTTATCTGAAGGGTGTCAGTTCATCACCCACATTGTAACATAGCATACATTAGGTCATAACATTTTCTGCAAGTACTGAAATGTCATGAATCTTGTACAAACATAAACAAAATCAGTGTAAGCATAACTCTCCACAGTCCCTGGTTTTGCATAATGTCCTTGATTTTTTCTGTCCCTCATAAAATTTGTGTTCTTCTGTCAAATCAGTGACAGACATTTCAGTTTCATATCCCTCAGAAAATGCATCTACTGTAAAACCTGTTATTCTGTTATCTTTGTAAGGATATGAGTAATGTTTACAAATCAGACCTAGATTTTGTCTTTTGTCTCTGCGTAATTTTTTGTCTTTGTCCATGATTCTTCCATTAAGAGGCTGAGAATTATGAGTGTAACTAAATAAAATGAAAACGTAGCACTGTAACAATAAACCAAAAACACTCAAGGGCAGCGTCAACTTAAATGTTTAGCACTTTCGTCTTGTTTATTACAAGACTTCAGAGGAAGTCTTGTAATAAACGAGACAAAAGCGCTAAACATTTAAGTTGACTCTCTGTTCCTGAGTATTTTTTGAATTTTGAATGTAACTACTTCATAGGGTGAGCATTACGACAATGTAAATGTGTTTTGGGGGGTATGCTGCTTAAGAGTAATAATTAAACAACAGTATTACACTGTGCTGATATTCCATATTATGCTTTGAAATGGATGATGACACCCAGGTTTAACTCACAACTCTTTTATACCATACCATAAAAGTGTTATCGGGGTTAAGGTGGGTGTTAAATAATCTTCAAAGAATAACTGAAAATAGAGTAGTAACGGCATTACCCAATCAGTGTGTTGGTGGCACATGTCCAGATAAATACAACCTCGCTAATTACACTTTAGCAACTGTAAAAGGTCAGCTACAGTCAATATAGTCCACAAATTATTCTCACTTGAAACAAAATGATAAACAAATGTCTTATTACAGCATGTGTTTATTAATACTTTGAGCAAAAACAATAATGCAGTATAACAACTCATTTATACTAATTGTCAATCTGTATATCAACATCTGTCTCTACAATTCTGTCTTGACTTTTTGGTTTCTTAGACTATGTGATGATACAGTCTACATAGAAATCTGAGAAAGCTATACTTTGACAATAATTCAAGAAACATTTAAAATAAACATGAGCTAATAAAAATGATTGATTGAATTTGCTGTCAATCATTTGTTCAGTGAGTTACATATGGCACTTCAGTCTTTTAATTTCTTCAAATCTTTTGGGTTTCTAATACCATGATGGGAATGGACCCCATTCCTAAGTCAAAGTATGGTTAAAGTTCATGAAATTACTATAGTTTCAATCTTTGATGTCAGCCAGTAGTGCTCTATCCAGCACCCGCAATTTGCCCAGTAATGACTCCTTTTGCAATTCGTATGGGGTTACATGGATTGGTAACATATCCAAATATGACTGTAAATTCTTTTTTATAAGAACCATTGCTCTTACTACTATTGGAACTGTCTGGGTATCTTTCTTCCACATTGCTCGCATTTTTGCCTGCAGATCCTGGTATTTTATGAATTTGTGTCTCTCTGTACACAAGTCAGTGTAGTCACTGGGTGTGGCGATTTCAATGATCAATGCTACTTTTGTCTTCTTTTCTTGGACCACTATATTCGGTTTTCTAGCATCTGTCTTTCGGATTGTTGGTAATGGGTGATCCCATGTGATATAAACCATCAATTTCTATGATGCTTTGTGACTCATGTTTCCAGTGTTTTTCAGACACTTTGATACCATAATGTTAGCACAATCCCCAGTGCAACAGTCTTGCCACATTATTATGCCTTTCAGTATACAGTCATAGGTTCATAGGTTCATAAATTGATACTAGGCTATCGGCCCTATGGCCTATACAAGCCTAGCCATAACAATTCCCCTGGCTATTTCTTCCCACACTATTTACTTCCCTGGACCCCTGTATAACAGGACAAATGACATGATCCCCGGGGTGAATTTCCTTTCTCCCATCCAATCATCAAGGTTCCTTTTGAAGAGGGCCAAAGAGGCGCTCTGCTTGACATGTATGGGCAGTCTATTCCAAAGTCTGGGGAGTCTCTGGGTCAGGAACCTATCCCTCCAGAATGTTTTGTTTATTGTGATGACAAGGTTTAGATCCCTGGAGCGTGTGGCTCTGACAGATTGGGATTTCTTTAAGTATACCATGTCCAACAGCTCTGGGTTTGACATGGCCTTGTATGTTAAGCAGAGATCGCCTCTGAGTAGACGATATACGACAGAGTATAGCTGGAGTTTTTTAAGGTGGTCAGCATAGGGTATCTGCTTTAGGCCTGTGATTCTTTTAGTGAGGTAATCCTGTGGCTTTTCCAGTTGTTGCAGATGTCTTAAGAGGTACATACCAAATGGGGTGTTGTATTCTATAAGGGGTCTAATGAGGGATGAGTACAGTGGGACAATGACCTCCTTTTTTCTGGATGAAAAGCCCATAGTGATGAGATGAGCCATATAGAAGGATTTCCTGACTGTTGTGGTGATGTGGTTATTGCAGGTGAGACCACTGTCCACCTGTGTCCCTAAGTCTCTTATCACACTTTTGGTGTTTAGTGTACTGCTATCTATGTGGTAATTCATGGGTACATGTTTTTTCCCAAAGGGGATAACTATACATTTCTTGGCATTGAGCTTGATCCCATGGCTCTGGCACCAAGCATCTGTTTCTGTAAGGCCCTTTTGTAGAGTATCCACATCATTTGGGGATTCAATAATGGCTCCCAGTTTGCAGTCATCTGTGAACTTTGTTAGCCAGAGTCCCTTAGTGTTGGCCTGTACTTCAGAGAAGTAGATGCCAAACAAGACAGGTCCCAGGACTGAACCCTGAGGTACTCCACTTGTCACTTGTCTGAAGCTGGATTTGGAGTCAACTACTTTTACAGTGTGGGTTCTGTCAGTAAGCCAGTTGGCAACCCATCGAGTGACGTAGGGATTAATGCCCAGCTTAGTAAGTTTATCTATGATTCCAGAGTGACTTTGGACTCCTAAAAACAGAGGTGGCTAACTTCATGGCACCCATGCCAATGGAAAATAGCTGCATGACTGCTGAATCATACAGCAAGGCACTGTACAAACATGTATACAAATGTATGGAACTATCCATACACAACATAACCAAGACACTCTTTCAAAAAAAGGAAGCCAATTTGGTAGTCCCCTGTGTTAGAAAAATATGTATTAATGTGTGTATGCTTAATGCCAATTAATAACCAAGTATTTTAATACGCTTTTCATTCTATTTTTCATACACTGTATTTTATACAAATTGAGTTTCATATGAGACTGAAAAAGATGCTTTTTGAAAACTGCAGTATGCTTTCTGAAACTTGCAAGTTGCCCTCTGACCTAGTAATTGCTAGCACAGCAATATTCATGTTTATGCCTTTTGGAAATGTACTTGAGAAGCAGGTATTTATCTGCTAGGTCAGGAACGAATGAATGAACAATGCTTTATTCTGTAAATGTAATGATTTTAGACAAACAGCTCTGTTCGAAGGATGGGAACCTGTGCAGCTGTAGTAACTTAGAGATAAAGTAGACAAAGGATTATTAGAGAAATGAACTGCTAGCATTGTGCTTGAATTAGCCATAGTATCTTGAATGGTAACATTACATGTATCTAACTGGGAGTAATCAAGGCCATGTTGTTTTCCTTAGGAAGTTTCACATAAAAATTGATAAATCAGCAGAAATTCATGGGAAAGATGGTCAGCAGATGATGATGAAAAAGGTGGTAATCTGTAACGTCAGCATGGTAGGACATAACCAGTTTAAGAATGTATAAAAATGAAAGTATTTCCTGTTTCCGGTTAGACAAACTCTGTATTAGCACGTTTTTGTCTCCTTGCTGCAAGATTAAAGTGCCTTAACCTGAACCTACCGTGTTTTGATCATTTTTAAAGTATATTTTCTTTTGACAGTTTGGTCCTTCGGACTGGAAAGTACCTCTCACTCTAGGCCTAGGTCAGAATTGGGCCCGGTGGCATGCATCCGTACGGAGAAGAGGCCAAATCGGCTCTTCTGTTTTGAAAGACCTTCGACTGAATTGTCGTTCGAAAGAGGCCAGCCACTGTTTCTGATCTGGGATTGGAGGACGAGTCAACGATCCGGTGGATCAACTCACGGAGGGTCAAGTAAGGAGGAATTACCTTATTTCTGTTTTAAGATCAGGGACTAATTACAGAACTGTTTTTTGTCAGGAAGATTTGCATGTGCAGATCAGGGACAGAAAAAGGGGTTACTGTTTTTGTCATAGATCAGGGAAACAGAATAGGTAGGCAGTTATTCTAGATAAACTGTGAAAAGGTAAAGAACTGTGGCGCCATGTGATAGAAAGGGTTACGTAACAATTTACAGCTTAGCTAAGACAGCAATGGGAAATCAGTGCACGAAAAGTTCCCGAGACCCGCCCCTAACTGAAGACGCGAAATATATGCAATTACAGCGTGCCAACAATGTTAAGTATTACACAAAATGGGTTGAAAAGTATAAATTCAATGGTAATTTAGATAAACCTGCACATATGAAACTTGTTAAGCAATTAAAAATAGACGCGAATGGTCAACTAAAAAATCAAAGACAATTAGGAGTCCCTCAGGCGCATAGGTGGCTTGAGGAAGCAAATCGCAGGGAACAAAGAATAAAGAATTCAAAGACAATGTTCTTAGACAAAGAAGACAATAACTTGGTAATAGCAACGGCCCCTCCTTCGCCCCCTCCGCTTCCGTTACCAGAATATGAAGCAAGTGGACAGATTGATCCACCTCCGCTATACCCAGTTGTTCCTGCAAAATCACAACCATTTGTCAGGGATCCTATCGAGACAAGGTCTCGAACACGCGACTTGAGGAGGGAGATTGAATTAAGTGAAATAAATAGAAAATCACAGGCTATGAGTGAAGAAGAGATATGCCCACTCATAGAAGTACCAAACCCTCAGGCAGGACAGGCAGGACAGGATCCGACTCTTTTAGTTTATAGACCGTGGACACCGGAAGACATCCGGAAAGCCACGGAGGGAATTCCCCACCCAAAAGTGAATTTCCGAAAATTTTTAGAAGACTTACAGGGTATGAGATTAAGTTACCATTTGAATGGGGAAGAAGTAGAAAAAGTAGTTAGACAAATTGTGGGTCCAGATTGGCACATGATCAGTGGCGACTGGAATCCTCGTGATGCACAACTTAGACCACTCCCACATACTAATGCAGAACTGGATGGCAGAGTAAAAGGTCTGACAGACCGAATCTCTGAGAAGTGGAAGCCTAGGGCTGATTGGACTTGCATTAATCAATGCATTCAACAGGAAGGTGAAACAGTTGATAGATATTATGCTAGACTGTTAGAATGTTTTAATAATCACTGCAGAATGCAGATACCAGAAAACCAGACGCAAGATTCCTCATATGAACAACAGTTAAAGAATGCATTCTTGAAGAGTAGTATAACTCCCATTAGCAGCTTTATTACAAAGCACATGGTAGATCATCATACAAGTAGGTTACAGCCATTACTTGAATATGCTAGACATGCAGAGAGTCATTTTAATAGTAAAAAGAAAAAGAAAACTCAAGTATTTTCGGCAGAAGATGGGTCAGAAGTATTTGTAGTACAAACTGGGAGAAAGGGTAAGAAAAATGCCCAGGGAAATAAACAATCTGACAAGCGATCAGAAGATTTTGAAGAAAGAAAGAAAAAAGGTGAATGTTTTAAGTGCGGTAAAAAAGGACATTTAGCAAGGGATTGCAGGCTAAATAAGAAGGTGACTACAGAAAATAAGGAAGATGAGGAATGACTATATGATAGTCAGGAATCACTGAATGAAAATGAGCAGGAAAAGACAAGTGCAAAGGTGATAGCAAGAGTAGAGGATGTGACAGAAGGGGTAGAGGATGTACATGAATTTGCAGACATCGAAGAAGATGAAATTTTGGACTTGAGCTTTACTTAGCAGACACAAAACCGGAAGTGACGCTTCTGGTAGAGGGGAGGGAAGTCAAATTTCTGTATGACTCAGGGGCTTCACGGACCCTGATACATCCTTCCAAGTTACCGGAAGATTCAGAATCACCAGATTATATACTAGTGAAGGCAGCTAATGGACAGCTGTATCGGGAGCCACTCTCCCATGACATAGCAATAACAGACCCCGTTTCAGGGATGACCCAGAGAAGTAAAATTGTGGTTTCTGCAAAATGCCCAGTAAACCTTTTGGGTAGAGACTTAATGCAAATATTTGGCATAGCCGTAGTTCCAACCATGCAGGGTATGGAAGCACAGCGACAAATGGAAACTTTTGTAGTTCGACCGGAGGGTGAGACATATTGGTACAGCCAGGACTTAGTTACGACTGGTCCAGGGGCAGTAACCGAGGAACTGATGAACGTAGCCATCAGTAAGTCCCCCTCCCTCGACATTGACAAACAGCATTTGTTGCATTGTACTCTATATTACTGTAATAGACCAGGACCTGATAAAGATTATGAGCAGGAATTGTTTCAGAACCATGCAAACAGACTAGTGTTGCGAAATTTGTACTGGGATGCAGAAGGAAACAGTGTAGTAAGCTGTTCATTGCCCCAGGAATTTTTGGCACTTTACAAATCTAATTGATTTCCACATGTTAGTTTGACTAAGAATAAAAATTTGAAATGGGCAGACTTAGGTGAAAAAGTCACAAGGTGGGAAAAGCAGACAGAATTAGAGCTCTCCGAACAAGGAGTACAGAAACAAAAACTGAATTGGATTACACAGACACACCCAGCTGTGCACTCACAGGCTAGTGAGAATAGCTGAGTATTACTCTTATTAGAAGAAGAGGAAAAACCACACAAAAATGTTCGCTGTAGAGAACCAAATAAGGGTCCAGACCGAGATGCAGACGAATGTTTGATGTTTGATATTCCAAAAACACTTGACACACAGATTACGCTTGATACTAACGCTTAACACACAGAAAGTACGTTTTCGAAAATCTTCATCAGAAAGCAAACACCAAGCCTAAGTAACATTACAATTAAATACATCTGTTTAAATGAATGCACCAATGAATTCATAGCAAATAAACATATCAATAATTCAATTAAAAGATTTCAATTAAAAAAACTTAGTTAAAAGTTAAAACTTTTCAAATATAATTTCCTTATCACTTTGACATCAATAATACATAGGTTTATACAAATAAATAATTATAAAAAAGAACCAAACAAACACGAAGACCCACAGTATAAACGTTCCTTCACTCAAGAATAATAATAAAATCCAACTCGACCAGTAAGAGAAGGAACGACCAAGCGACATAAACTTTATGCTAAAGCATAAATGACACAAAAAACTGCAACTTATAAAATCAAAAACACTGTGTTTATTCACGAGGTAAGCACTTTCACAATACTTGCTTCATCAGACCTTTAATACACTGAACAACAATTCGGTCTATATATACTTATTCAAAAATCAAATACACCAATCACAGGCAAAAAACAATCAAAGACATAATCAACTGGGACTACAGACTACCAAACTCTCTAAAACGATGAACTCTATACAGCATGTAATATGTATAAAACATGAGATATTTATAAAAATGCAATAAAAAATAATAAATAATGAATAAACCCTAAAACAACAATTTATTTAGGAACCCTTCTCTTCTTCAATAGGGGCTTAATACTGGCTCGTTCATTGAGCCCTTTACCTTTGTCAGCTCTAAGCCTAATCATCCAATTGTTTTCTTTGAACTCAGTATGATTCCTAATGTCCCCCTGTCTAATCGTTGGTGTTACAACATCAATGACTCTGAATATAAATGTGTGTTCTAAGCCACATTTCTTGACATCTTAGAAAGGGCACTATGGTCAGTTCCTTTGCGTATGTGGTAATTGTGTTCCCTCATACGCTCTCTTAGTGATCTATTCGTTTTTCCAACATAAAACGAAGAACATAGCTGACACTCAGCTAAATTGATCACATTCATGCTGCCACAGTCAGCATCGATCCAGAACACAAACCTTCTACCAGTATCTGGATGTTCAAAAAAATCAGATTCATTAATGAACCCACAAAAATTGCACGTACCACATGTTCGTGTCCTACCCATCTCTACCAACTCACTTAAATTAGCACTACTGCTGCATAGTAGCCTCTTAAGGTTTTTGATATTCCTATAACAAAACTTAGGCACCTCACCAACAATCTCACCAATATGGGAATCAACTTGTGGAATAGGCCAATATAAACTAAAAATATCTCTAAGGGCCTGATAGTCTCTGGTATAGAATAAAGGTATCTTAACCCGCTTCTTGGTTCTACCACCATCATTAAACTCATGCCTCACATTAGGACCAAAATAAGGGGCTGCTACATTGTCCCTAAGTGAATCTAAATCTGACCAACAACTAGAGATCTCATATTGACTGTAGCCTCTCTCTATCAGTCTCTGTGTCAGAGAATCCTTCTCCAACTGAAAGCCTTCAGACATAGGATTCAATCTAGAGGCTCGAATGCCTTGGCCAGCAAGTATTGTGAAAGTGCTTACCTCGTGAATAAACACAGTGTTTTTGATTTTATAAGTTGCAGTTTTTTGTGTCGTTTATGCTTTAGCATAAAGTTTATGTCGCTTGGTCGTTCCTTCTCTTACTGGTCGAGTTAAATAAATAATTATGTTTAAATATAAAAATCTTTTCCGTAAAATAGATATACAATATATAATCTGTTTTGTACCCATAGAAATCAGTTAAAACATTTTGTAGGTCATTTTAAACCAATTATACTCCTGTACTACCCTCTAGTGGAAATTTATAGTTTAGCACTCCTTAATTTTAAAACTGGAAGGATAGATATCATATCATTTAAACCGGGGTTTCTATTAGCTTCCAATATAATTTGCCATAATAACTCTCTATATTCAAGTTTTGTCTCCCACATACCCCCCCTAATTTCTCTGGCCACCGTTTCAATTATGAAAAAAACAAAGGAGGCTTGTGGGCAGGTTAAAGTATGTTTAAAAAGTGCATTGTTCATATTATGCTTGTTAATTTCATAATAGTGTTCATATATTCTTAATTTTAGCTTCCTCTCCATTTTACCAACGTAAAATGATCCACAGATTGAGCAAAGAGCTAGATAAACCACACCATTAGTATTACAATTGGAAAAAGAGTGGCTTTTAATATATTTATTCCTGCTAGGAATATAAATACTAGAAGCATTTATAATATGTGAACATTGGGAACATGAACCACATTTAAAGGTCCCCAATCTTTTGGATGTACCTTGAACTCTTGAACCACCCCCAAACTCAAATAACTTCTTAAAGTTAGTATCCCTTCTATAAGTAAATCTTAAAGGTTGACTATGAATTTGTTTAAGTTCCAAAATTTGTTTAAAACGTTCCCATTCTCTAGAGACAGTTTGTTTTATATACCCTGAATCACCTGTATACTCCATAACATATGTTTCATCCCAATCATTAGTAGAAGTATTAGAATTATAACAAGAGTTAGGTCCTTCATCACAACCCAAAATGGGGGCAAACCTCCCTTTCCTACCTTCAAATACTTCTTTACTAACTTCACAAATCAGATTTTCAGGGTAACATCGGTCTCTAAACATTTGGGTAACAAAGTCACATTCCTTTAAAAATTCAGTGTCTTCAGAAGTCATACGACTTATTCTTACTAACTGTCCTTTAAGTATATTCTTTTTTTGGAAGAGCGGGTGCCCACTACTAAAGTGGAGGTATGAGTTGGAAAAGGTTCCTTTTCTACTAACTTTAGAAAAAAAGGAATGATCTAGTTTAATCAGAGAAATATCTAAGTAAATCAGTTGTTGAGTATCAAAATGATAGGTAAAATCCAAAAATTCTGTGGTTCCTTTCAAATAGGAAAGAAATTCAAAAAATCTTTCCCGAGAATCATTCCAAAAAATACAAATGTCGTCAAGAAAGCGTTTATAAAAACACCAACAATTGGAAAACTCTGAATCAGTGACAAATAATTTTTCCCACCTGGACAAAACTATATTTACATAGGTGGGGGCACATTTTGCCCCCATAGCAACCCCTCTTTCTTGCTTATAAAATTCCCCTTCAAAGAACATAAAATTGATCTTGAGAACCATTTCCATTAATAACAGGCATGTCGTAAAGTCCTGCAAACTGAATTTACCACTATCTCTCATACTTTCTTCAAGCCATAATAAACCAATTTCATGAGGAATAGAACCAAAAAGGTCAACAATGTCCAATGTTATAAAAAGTATGTTAGGATGAAATAATTCTGGTTTTACCTGCCTAAGAAAGTCCCAGGAATCCTTTAGAACAGTAACTCCCTCACTTGAGAGTGTTTTTAACTTAACATCCACATATTTTGCTAGAGAGGTAGTAATGGAACCCTCAGAAGAAACAATAAGTCTTAAGGGTGGATCCATAGGGTCCTTATGGACCTTTGGAATACCAAATACTGATGGTGTCCTAGGGTATTTATTAAACAAAAAATTGTAAATGTCCAAGTCAATAGATCCTTCTAACAACAAATCATTTAAAAGAACATTAATTTTAGAATAAGCTATATTAACTTCATTCAAAGATGATTTGGAATATTTAGAGAATCATTAGACAACATATATTTCATTTTTGATTCGTACAAAATATAGTCCATAATCACAGTTCCACCTCCTTTGTCAGGTTGCATAATTCTCACAGCTTTGTTGTTCATCAGTTCATTCAATAATAATTTTTCATTTTTGGAAAGGTTAGAATTAACCCTATGTACATTGATAGTATTTCTAATCTCCCTCTCCAATATTAACTCCAAGTTCTTAAGCTGTGGATGCAATGGGGGGTTGAAAGTACTTTTTTTCTTAAAAACTGATTGTGTAGATATATTATTGGAACCTGCAAACATCAAGGCCAAATTTTTCTTTCTTAAAAATAACTTCATATCTACAAGGGCTTTAGCAGTACTCGCTTTCCTAACAGGTATAAATTTAAAACCTTTGGAAAATAATTCAAAATGACCTAAAGTAATGGGTACCACACTATAATTGAAAATTTTATAATTCATATACTCTAAAATATTACCATTCTGAACAATTCCACCACCTAAATCTTGATTTTGATTAACTAATATCTGGGATTTCCCCTGTGGTTGTAATAATTGTTGTAATATACTGGTTTCTTCTTCTGTATCCTGTCGGACCTCCATAAGGGAGGGGGAGGGAGATCTAAAGGGTCATTTTGATCAATTACAGGAATATCATCGTAAAAGGCTTCATCTGGAACATATGGATGAACCCTGGACCTGTTGTGTGTACCTGTGTAACGTTCATTAATATCAACATTAAAAGGCCTAGGTTTAGGATATGCTGTACCTTCCAGATATTCCCTGATATCCCTTTTTAATTTTCCATCTTTACGCTTTATGTTGTTGTGACAATCTAGATCAATTTGTTTAAAAATGTTAAAATACAGAGATTTTTCAGACTCTACATTGAACAAGAGGTCCTGAATAATGTTAGAATTAACAGCCTCCATTTTCTCCAACAGTGTTTCCCTCATTCTCTCATTCTCAGTAACAATAACCTCTACAACCTCCAAACCACACTTATCAAAAATCTTAATAAGTTCAGTAAGAAAAGTAGAACCTTAAACCACACGATTCGGAAACTTGCAAACTCGCAAGCCCTTGGGAACTATGTTTCTATTTAAACATGCTTTCAAAAAAACATTGTCACAACCCAAGCATTTATATTTGTCCATATAAAATTGTAAAAAATCCAAACTCTCCCTATAAGACCTAGAACCTTTGTCCTGAACATTAGCACCCAAATTGTTTGAATTTAATGTATAATTCTTCTTAATGAAGTCATTGTAATTAAATTTACTCTCAAGTGAGGGAGTTACTGTTCTAAAGGATTCCTGGGACTTTCTTAGGCAGGTAAAACCAGAATTATTTCATCCTAACATACTTTTTATAACCTTGGACATTGTTGACCTTTTTGGTTGTATTCCTCATGAAATTGGTTTATTATGGCTTGAAGAAAGTATGAGAGATAGTGTAAATTCAGTTTGCAGGACTTTACGACATGCCTGTTGTTAATGGAAATGGTTCTCAAGAACAATTTTATGTTCTTTGAAGGGGAATTTGATAAGCAAGAAAGAGGGATTGCTATGGGGGCAAAATGTGCCCCCACCTATGCAAATATAGTTTTGTCCAGGTGGGAAACATTATTTGTCACTGATTCAGAGTTTTCCAATTGTTGGTGTTTTTATAAACACTTTCTTGACGACATTTGTATTTTTTGGAATGATTCTCAGGAAAGATTTTTTGAATTTCTTTCCTATTTGAAAGGAACCACAGAAGTTTTGGATTTTACCTATCATTTTGATACTCAACAACTGATTTACTTAGATATTTCTCTGATTAAACTAGATCATTCCTTTTCTTCTAAAGTTAGTAGAAAAGGAACCTTTTCCAACTCATACCTCCACTTTAGTAGTGGGCACCCGTTCTTCCAAAAAAAGAATATACTTAAAGGACAGTTAGTAAGAATAAGTCGTATGATTTCTGAAGACACTGAATTTTTAAAGGAATGTGACTTTGTTACCCAAATGTTTAGAGACCGATGTTACCCTGAAAATCTGATTTGTGAAGTTAGTAAAGAAGTATTTGAAGGTAGGAAAGGGAGGTTTGCCCCCATTTTGGGTTGTGACGAAGGACCTAACTCTTGTTATAATTCTAATACTTCTACTAATGATTGGGATGAAACATATGTTATGGATTTTACAGGTGATTCAGGGTATATAAAACAAACTGTCTCTAGAGAATGGGAACGTTTTAAACAAATTTCGGAACTTAAACAAATTCATAGTCAACCTTTAAGATTTACTTATAGAAGGGATACTAACTTTAAGAAGTTATTTGAGTTTGGGGGTGGTTCAAGAGTTCAAGGTACATCCAAAAGATTGGGGACCTTTAAATGTGGTTCATGTTCCCAATGTTCACATATTATAAATGCTTCTAGTATTTATATTCCTAGCAGGAATAAATATATTAAAAGCCACTCTTTTTCCAATTGTAATACTAATGGTGTGGTTTATCTAGCTCTTTGCTCAATCTGTGGATCATTTTACGTTGGTGAAACGGAGAGGAAGCTAAAATTAAGAATATATGAACACTATTATGAAATTAACAAGCATAATATGAACAATGCACTTTTTAAACATACTTTAACCTGCCCACAAGCCTCCTTTGTTTTTTTCATAATTGAAACGGTGGCCAGAGAAATTAGGGGGGGTATGTGGGAGACAAAACTTGAATATAGAGAGTTATTATGGCAAATTATATTGGAAGCTAATAGAAACCCCGGTTTAAATGATATGATATCTATCCTTCCAGTTTTAAAATTAAGGAGTGCTAAACTATAAATTTCCACTAGAGGGTAGTACAGGAGTATAATTGGTTTAAAATGACCTACAAATGTTTTAACTGATTTTTATGGGTACAAAACAGATTATATATTATATATCTATTTTATGGAAAAGATTTTTATATTTAAACATAATTATTTATTTGTATAAACCTATGTATTATTGATGTCAAAGTGATAAGGAAATTATATTTGAAAAGTTTTAACTTTTAACTAAGTTTTTTTAATTGAAATCTTTTAATTGAATTATTGATATGTTTATTTGCTATTAATTCATTGGTGCATTCATTTAAACAGATGTATTTAATTGTAATGTTACTTAGGCTTGGTGTTTGCTTTCTGATGAAGATTTTCGAAAACGTACTTTCTGTGTGTTAAGCGTTAGTATCAAGCGTAATCTGTGTGTCAAGTGTTTTTGGAATATCAAACATCAAACATTCGTCTGCATCTCGGTCTGGACCCTTATTTGGTTCTCTACAGTGAACATTTTTGTGTGGTTTTGGTGTCCTTTTTGTTCGCTTTCCATCTCTGAGTTTTGGTTATAGTTGGTTTCTGAGATGGCGGAGTTCTCAGGGGCTGACACCGAGTCTGACATTTGAGGCGGGGAGAAAGGTGAACTTAGGAAAGTGATTGGCCAACTTTCTCAATTGCTCGAGTTGCTCACCCCTGCATGTCAGTCTATTGTTACGCTAGCTTCCGGTTACACCGGAGCATCATGAGCAAAGTCAAAGGAATGCCTTCCTAATAGGGAAGGTTCGGTTCACAATTCAAACCCAAACCACCATTGTTCTGATTGCATTTGTTTGGATTTACATGACTACAACGAGTTTCCCCAGTTGTTGCGTTCGAACTTTGCTGACAATGCCGATGAACATAATACACGCAATTCCAGCAATAGGGCTGATGGACCTTCTGCGCAAGGTGACTTTTCTAATTCTTCTTGTAAATTTAATTACAATTACTTCATTAAGAAGAATTATACATTAAATTCAAACAATTTGGGTGCTAATGTTCAGGACAAAGGTTCTAGGACTTATAGGGAGAGTTTGGATTTTTTACAATTTTATATGGACAAATATAAACGCTTGGGTTGTGACAATGTTTTTTTGAAAGAATGTTTAAATAGAAACATAGTTCCCAAGGGCTTGCGAGTTTGCAAGTTTCCGAATCGTGTGGTTGAAGGTTCTACTTTTCATACTGAACTTATGAAGATTTTTGATAAGTGTGGTTTGGAGGTTGTAGAGGCTATTGTTACTGAGAATGAGAGAATGAGAGAATGAGGGAAACACTGTTGGAGAAAATGGAGTCTGTTAATTCTAACATTATTCAGGACCTCTTGTTCAATGTAGAGTCTGAAAAATCTCTGTATTTTAACATTTTTAAACAAATTGATCTAGATTGTCACAACAACATGAAGCGTAAAGAAGGAAAATTAAAAAGGGATATCAGGGAATAAGAAGGTACAGCATATCCTAAACCTAGGCCTTTTAATGTTGATATTAATGAACGTTACACAGGTACACACAACAGGTCCAGGGTTCATCCATATGTTCCAGATGAAGCCTTTTATGATGATATTCCTGTAATTGATCAAAATGACCCTTTAGATCTCCCTCCCCCTCCCTTACGGAGGTCCGACAGGATACGGAAGAAGAAACCAGTATATTACAACAATTATTACAACCACAGGGGAAATCCCAGATATTAGTTAATCAAAATCAAAATTTAGGTGGTGAAATTGTTCAGAATGGTAATATTTTAGAGTATATGAATTATAAAATTTTCAATTATAGTGTGGTACCCATTACTTTAGGTCATTTTGAATTATTTTCCAAAGGTTTTAAAGTTATACCTGTTAGGAAAGCCTGTACTGCTAAAGCCCTTGTAGATATGAAGTTATTTTTAAGAAAGAAAAATTTTGCCTTGATGTTTGCAGGTTCCAACAATATATCTACACAATCAGTTTTTAAGAAAAAAAGTACTTTCAATCCCCCATTGCATCCACAGCTTAAGAACTTGGAGTTAATATTGGAGAGGGAGATTAGAAATACTATCAATGTACATAGGGTTAATTCTAACCTTTCCAAAAATGAAAAATTATTATTGAATGAACTGATGAACAACAAAGCTGTGAGAATTATGCAACCTGACAAAGGGGGTGGAACTGTGCTTATGGACTATATTTTGTACGAATCAAAAATGAAATATATGTTGTCCAATGATTCTCTAAATATTCCAAATCAGCTTTGAATGAAGTTAATATAGCTTATTCTAAAATTAATGTTCTTTTAAATGATTTGTTGTTAGAAGGATCTATTAACTTGGACATTTACATTTTTTTGTTTAATAAATACCCTAGGACAGTATTTGGTATTCCAAAGGTCCATGAGGACCCTATGGATCCACCCTTAAGACTTATTGTTTCTTCTGAGGGTTCCATTACTACCTCTCTAGCAAAATATGTGGATGTTAAGTTAAAAACACTCTCAAATGAGAGAGTTACTGTTCTAAAGGATTCCTGGGACTTTCTTAGGCAGGTAAAACCAGAATTATTTCATCCTAACATACTTTTTATAACCTTGGACATTGTTGACCTTTTTGGTTCTATTCCTCATGAAATTGGTTTATTATGGCTTGAAGAAAGTATGAGAGATAGTGGTAAATTCAGTTCGCAGGACTTTACGACATGCCTGTTATTAATGGAAATGGTTCTCAAGAACAATTTTATGTTCTTTGAAGGGGAATTTTATAAGCAAGAAAGAGGGGTTGCTATGGGGGCAAAATGTGCCCCCACCTATGCAAATATAGTTTTGTCCAGGTGGGAAAAATTATTTGTCACTGATTCAGAGTTTTCCAATTGTTGGTGTTTTTATAAACGCTTTCTTGACGACATTTGTATTTTTTGGAATGATTCTCAGGAAAGATTTTTTGAATTTCTTTCCTATTTGAAAGGAACCACAGAATTTTTGGATTTTACCTATCATTTTGATATTCAACAACTGATTTACTTAGATATTTCTCTGATTAAACTAGATCATTCCTTTTCTTCTAAAGTTAGTAGAAAAGGAACCTTTTCCAACTCATACCTCCCCTTTAGTAGTGGGCACCTGTTCTTCCAAAAAAAGAATATACTTAAAGGACAGTTAGTAAGAATAAGTCGTATGACTTCTGAAGACACTGAATTTTTAAAGGAATGTGACTTTGTTACCCAAATGTTTAGAGACCGATGTTACCCTGAAAATCTGATTTGTGAAGTTAGTAAAGAAGTATTTGAAGGTAGGAAAGGGAGGTTTTCCTCCATTTTGGGTTGTGACGAAGGACCTAACTCTTGTTATAATTCTAATACTTCTACTAATGATTGGGATGAAACATATGTTATGGATTTTACAGGTGATTCAGGGTATATAAAACAAACTGTCTCTAGAGAATGGGAACGTTTTAAACAAATTTCGGAACTTAAACAAATTCATAGTCAACCTTTAAGATTTACTTATAGAAGGGATACTAACTTTAAGAAGTTATTTGAGTTTGGGGGTGGTTCAAGAGTTCAAGGTACATCCAAAAGATTGGGGACCTTTAAATGTGGTTCATGTTCCCAATGTTCACATATTATAAATGCTTCTAGTATTTATATTCCTAGCAGGAATAAATATATTAAAAGCCACTCTTTTTCCAATTGTAATACTAATGGTGTGGTTTATCTAGCTCTTTGCTCAATCTGTGGATCATTTTATGTTGGTAAAACGGAGAGGAAGCTAAAATTAAGAATATATGAACACTATTATGAAATTAACAAGCATAATATGAACAATGCACTTTTTAAACATACCTTAACCTGCCCACAAGCCTCCTTTGTTTTTATCGTAATTGAAATGGTGGCCAGAGAAATTACGGGGGGGTATGTGGGAGAAAAAACTTGAATATAGAGAGTTATTATGGCAAATTATATTGGAAGCTAATACAAACCCCGGTTTAAATGATATGATATCTATCCTTCCAGTTTTAAAATTAAGGAGTGCTAAACTATAAATTTCCACTCGAGGGTAGTAAAGGAGTATAATTGGTTTAAAATGACCTACAAAATGTTTTAACTGATTTTTATGGGTACAAAACAAATTATATATTATATATCTATTTTATGGAAAAGATTTTTATATTTAAACATAATTATTTATTTGTATTAACCTATGTATTATTGATGTCAAAGTGATAAGGAAATTATATTTGAAAAGTTTTAACTTTTAACTAAGTTTTTTTAATTGAAATCTTTTAATTGAATTATTGATGTGTTTATTTGCTATGAATCCATTGGTGCATTCATTTAAACAGATGTATTTAATTGTAATGTTACTTAGGCTTGGTGTTTGCTTTCTGATGAAGATTTTCGAAAACGTACTTTCTGTGTGTTAAGCATTAGTATCAAGCATAATCTGTGTGTCAAGTGTTTTTGGAATATCAAACATCAAACATTCGTCTGCATCTCGGTCTGGACCCTTATTTGGTTCTCTACAGCGAACGTTTTTGTGTGGTCTTGGTGTCCTTTTTGTTCGCTTTCCATCTCTGAGTTTTGGTTAAAGAAGAGGAAAAAGCCTTGCGAAACATACCAGACATTCTCTGGTCAACAGGGAAATCAGATGTAGGACTTATGCGGACAGCAGGACCAGTTAGTCAGCATTTAGACCCCAGAAAAGACAGTATCCCTTGAGAAAGGATGCAGAGATAGGAATCAAACCTATAATAGCAGCCTTACTTAAGGAAGGCGTCTTAATAGAATCTCCTGATTCACCATGTAATACACCCTTATTTCCTGTCAGGAAAGCAAACGGGGAATGGCGTATGGTCCAAGGTTTGCAAGCTGTAAATGATGCAGTTATACCCAGAGCACCAATGGTGCCAGATCCACACACCTTACTGAATGATTTAAAGCCAGAGCAAAAATATTTTTCTGTGGTAGATATTAGTAATGCATTTTTCTCGATACCGATACACCCTGACAGCCAATATTGGTTTGCATTTACATTTCAGGGAAAGCGGTATACATACACAACATTACCACAGGGATATTGTGAAAGTCCAACAATATTTGCACAGGAAATGGCAAGTAACCTGGCGGGATTCATCCCACTGAGAGGTAGTCAGATTTTACTTTATGTAGACGACATTCTGCTGGCAGCCCCCACCCAGCAAGAATGCAAAGAGGACACGATAGCTTTATTACAGTTTTTAGCTACTCAAGGTCACAAAGTAAACAAGGACAAGCTACAACTTTGGAGAAAACAAGTTAAGTACTTAGGATATGTAATATCCAAGGAAGGTAGAATATTAGACAAAGATAGAATGACAGCAATATTACAGGCACCTAGACCAACTACCAAGAAGGAAATTATGTCCTTCCTGGGAACCACTAATTTTTGTCGGAGCTGGATACCAAATTATGCTTTGGAATCTGCTCCACTGGCCAATTTAATATTTGAAAAGCCGATGGCAGCACAGGAGTCATTACAATGGACACCCGAAGCAGAAGCATCTTTCTGCAAGCTGAAACAATTGATAGCATCATCCTTAGTTTTAAGATTACCAAACTATCACAAGCAATTTATTCAAACTGTAGACTGTAAACAGGGTTATATGACATCGGTATTGACATAGCAGTATGGGAACAAGCAATGCCCCATAGCTTACTACTCATCACAGTTAGACCCAGTGGCGCTGTCCCTGCCCCACTGTGTACAAGCAGTAGTTGCAGCTGCAATGGCAGTGCAGGCTTCGGCCTCAGTAGTGTTATTCCACCCTCTCACATTGAGAGTGCCTCATGCAGTCGCAATTATTTTACTGCAAGAAAAATTAGCATATCTTTCTCCTGCTAGACATCTTTCCTGTACGACTATACTGTTGAGCCAACCTCATATGACAATTGAATGATGCACAACTTTGAATCCGTCAACCTTGCTCCCAACTCCTGCAGATGGTAAACCGCACTGCTGCCTGCAGGAAATTGAGCAAAAGACATTACCTAGACAAGACCTTACGGATGTTCCCTTGGATGATGCCTAGGTTGCATACTATGTGGACGGCTCGTGCAGGAGGGGTCCTGCAGGACAGAATCTAGTAGGGTATGCAGTTGTTTCTGATACTGAAACTTTGGAAGCAAAATCTTTACCACACAACTTATCTGCACAAGCGGCAGAATTGATTGCCTTGACAAGGGCATGTACCTTAGCAAAAGGTAAGAAAGTGAACATTTATACTGACAGTCAGTATGCTTTTCATACTGTACATGTTTTTGCACAGCAGTGGAAAAATAGAGGGATGATAACATCTACTGATAAACCAATTAATCATGCACAATTTATTTTAGATCTATTAGATTCTATTCAGTTACCTAAAAAAGTATCTATTTGTAAATGCGTAGCTCATATGAAGCAACAGGATAAGATTTCAAAAGGTAATGCATGGGCTGATACAGCTGCGAAGCAGGCAGCTTCAGCCACAGAAACTTTTCTTTTGAGTGAGGAATTACAACCCTCAGAGACTTTAGATTTAGAAATGTTAAAAACAATGCAAACACTTACTACAAATATAGAAAAACAGAAGTGGATAAAACGAGGAGCAATCCTTGAAAAGGGACTGTACATCTCCAAGGAGAAGAAACCAATTTTGCCATCTAATTTGTTTAGATATGCAGCATTGTTGAGCCATGGGCAGAGCCATGTCTCAACAGGGGGGATGGTACAGTTAGTGAATCGAGTGTTTACAACATATGGATTTACAAATTATACAAAAAGTTTCTGTGCAGCATGCCATGTTTGTAACAAGCATCATGCACAAGGGGCATTAAAACCTAAGCAAGGGAGTTTCCCTACACCACCATATCCGTTCCATACTATTTGTATGGATTTAATAGAATTGAATAAATGCAAGAATAAAAAGTATTGCCTTGTCATTATAGATATGTTTTCCAAATGGGTAGAAGCTTTTACGACTAAAAATCCAGATGCAGCTACTGTTGCAAAGGTCCTTGTTAAAGAAATTATACCCAGATTTGGTATACCGGAAAAGATTTATAGTGATAACGGTACGCATTTTGTGAACCAAACAGTTCAGCAACTTAGTCCCTATTTTGGGATATCATTAAAGAATCACTGTGCTTACCACCCCCAATCTGCAGGGTTAGTAGAGAGGCATAATGGGGTGTTGAAGAACAAGCTTAGGAAGCTGATGACTAAGACACAGAAAAACTGGGTGCACTGTTTGCCTTTAGCACTGTTGAGCATGAGAACTGTTCCAAATGCAAAGGGATTAACTCCTTTTGAAACTTTGTTTGGGAGGGTATATTATACACCTCAGTGGAAACCTCTCATGTCTGCAGAGTAGGAGGCTGACAGTTCACTTGCAGGGTATATGAGGCGATTTTTGAATAACAAACTTTTGCAGTTAAATTCTGTTTCAGATAAAGAACCACCAAAATTGGAAGCACCAGTAGCCCCAGGCACCTGGGTCTGGGTGAAGATTGTGAAACGGAAGAACTGGAGTTCTCCGAAGTGGGAAGGTCCGTACCAGGTACTACTGTCAACACCCACTGCAGTCAAGATCGCAGAGCGAGCTTCTTGGATTCATTTGACGCACTGTAAACTGGTTAAGAACTTTGAGTTGGACAAAAACTTTGTAACTGTTGTACACCAAGAACAAAATGGCCAGGTACAGAGTGAATAGAGACATTGAGCAACCTCAGAAAACTTGTATGATCGTTCTAATTGTTATGCTAATCACACTGTTCTTTTTGTTGTGGCCACTCCTTTTTCCTGCCACAAAGGTTGAATTGATTAGGCGTAATGAACCAAACATAGACTGGCATCCGAACTTTAACACTTATCAGGCAATTACACGTCTGTACGCTGAGACTTTTAATGTTTCGAACTGCTGGGTCTGTACGGCCATACCAACAGCATATGGGGGTTTATTGATGACTGCTATCGCCCTAGGGGTCAATGAGAACTGGGAAAATCTGTTTTTTGACACAGTTGCTATTAAAGCACATGATAAAGTAGCACTGTATTTGCCTGTGACACAAAAAGGAATTGCATGTTTTTACAAAAATGACACCATCCAAGTGGGATGGAGTAAGTGTAATGTTACAGTACAGTATAAATGTTATAGAAAACCAAATGATTTGAGTGGATCTTGTAGTACAGATTATGACTCATTTTTGAAATCTATGCATAAGAATCTTGATCAGGTACAATGCAATCCCGTACTTTTTAAACAGTTATCTGTAATAGATAGGAAAATGTTTCATGCAGGGCAGTCATTTCGTAACAAAGTAACAACTAAAGTAGAGGACTGTTATTTTGTATGTGGGAAAAAAGCATATAAATGGTTACCTGAGAATTGGTCTGGCAGTTGTTTTTTGGGGTACCTGGTTCCGGCCATCCGACACACTGCAGTTTTGCCTCAGGGAAATATTCGAAATACCCGAGACGTGACCAAAAAGACTGTTAAGAAACCTGAGAATCCAGTGGGGCGGATCGAAGTGGGCTGGAAAGACCATCGTGATGTAGGAACCAAACTTGTGCACATGGACTTGAGTGATGCTGTTATATCCTGGGCAGGTATATTACCTGCATATGGCGCAGTTAAATCGATATGGGAGCTGCGAAAACTGTCAAAACTTTTCAAAGTAATGAGTAATGCGACTTTCTCTGCTCTTGAACTGATAACTGATGAACTGAATGCCATGAGAACTGTAGTGCTCCAAAACCGAATGGCTCTTGACTTCAACCTAGTGGCGAGGGGTGGGACTTGCGCTTTAATCAAAGAAGAATGCTGTGCGTTTATTCCTGACCATCAGCATGAGATTAATGATCATCTCGAGGTGATTCAGCAAGTGTCGGCCATGACCAAGCCAGGCCCAAACCCTCTGACACACTTTTTCCAGAATGCATTTGGGGGGGGGGGCTCCATTTTTATGAACATCTTGATTGCCATTGGGGTAGGTTTACTCCTAATAGGAGTTTGTATTTGTTGTGGAATCCCCTGCATGAAAAGATTAATGAAAGAATTCATAGATATATCCGTATCTGAGACTATGTATCAAAGTACTGAATTTGAAGAGCTGCTAGAATGTGAAACACTTTCATAAAAGTTTAAACTGAATGACTTTCTTAACTGCAAATCCTAAGTGGAAGACGTTAGGAAAAGAAGCAAACTGTTTATTCTTTTTTGAAAATAGAATAAAAAAGTATTAACAGGAGGGAAATGTTAGAAAAATATGTATTAATGTGTGTATGCTTAATGCCAATTAATAACCAAGTATTTTAATACGCTTTTCATTCTATTTTCATACACTGTATTTTATACAAATTGAGTTTCATATGAGACTGAAAAAGATGCTTTTTCAAAAATGCAGTATGCTTTCTGAAACTTGCAAGTTGCCCTCTGACCTAGTAATTGCTAGCACAGCAATATTCATGTTTATGCCTTTTAGAAATGTACTTAAGAAGCAGGTGTTTATCTGCTAGGTCAGGAACGAATGAATGAACAATGCTTTATTCTGTAAATGTAATGATTTTAGACAAACAGCTCTGTTCGAAGGATGGGAACCTGTGCAGCTGTAGTAACTTAGAGATAAAGTAGACCAAGACTTGAAACTGTAGTTTTATTGGCCATTTTGGGTCAATTCCAAAACTCCTTCATCTTCCTCTCTTAAAACCCTCTTTTGCACGGTTTTGCGCATTTTTGAGCATAGCGCAACAACGGGCAGCGCTGCCTAATTGGGTTTAAACTATTCCTGGCTCCACAAAGTCTGCTCTTCACTTTTTCCCTTAGAACTGCTCTATCTCTCAATTTAAGCACCATATTCTCATTCTAAGGCCCTTCACTGGTCCAATTAAGTAATCCTACAAGTTAGCACTATTAAACCATAAGCACTACTTACTCTTATACTCTCTACGATTACCCTGTCCTCTATTGGTCCATCTTAAATTCAGTTTCCCTGTTACTCTAGCATGTCCAAAGGTCAGTCAATGGTTTCCTCTCCAGTCCAGCTGGTGAATCTGGGAATTTTGAGGCAATGTTACAACTGTCTCATGTACACAGACAACCCTCTCTTCCTCCAAACAGGTTCAAATATATGTGAGAGGTGCAACTATTTAGCCAAACTGGAGGCTGAGCTCTCTCATCTCAAAACTGGTGTAACCAGTCAGGAGGAGAAGGTAACCTCACACAACACAATTCCAGTATCACAGTCCCACCACATCAGTGAACCAAACACATAAATACACAAAAACATACTCGGAGGCTCTAAATAAAAATCTACCTAAGCAACAGAGACCTCCAAAGCAGACATCCAAGCAAACGCTACTTCAAAACAAAACACACACAACACATAACCTACAAAGTCAGTGTGCCAAGCAGCCACAGCCCTTAAGGCTGAAAAACACACCTGATACTCTTGTTATAGGTGACTCTATTGTCAGACACACTGATGTCCCGCTCACCAGGCTGAATAAAGAGAAGGTCACGGTGAGCTGCCTGTCAGTGCTAGGATCCAACACATAAGCACTCAGGTCACTCCAAAGCAAATACAAATATGACTCAGTCATTGTACATGCTGGTGTGAATGACCTGAGATGTACCTCCCTGGACTACATGAAAAGAGACATAGAGGAGCTCTCTGATCATGTAGCCCAGGCTGGTATGACCCTGACCTTGAGCAGCATCTTACCCTCACCTAGAATGATTCCACAGTACAAAGACAAAATGATCGATTTTAACAATTGGCTAAAATTTTGGTGTCATTCAAAGGGGATCCAGTTTCTGTCAGCCTGGGATGACATGCTCGACAAGCCACGTTGCTTCGCTAGGGACGGCTTGCACCTGTCACCACCTGGCTTTCGGATATTGGCAAAGGCTCTTGCCACCCCCATAGTGCCTTTTTTAGGCAAGGCTCAAAAGTCAAACCCACCCCCATAGACAGCACAAGGAACAAGAAACTAAGGGTAATGCTGCTAAATGCCAGAAGTCTTAACCTCAAGATGCACGCACTCAAAGCTCTCCTCAGTATGGAGAACATCGATATTTGTGCAGTGACAGAAACCTGGTTCAAGGCTCCAGAGAGCACCCCAGCACTACCGGGCTATACCTCGTATCATGCTTTTCGGCCCCAAAACCCGGACCGAACCACAAAAGGAAGGGGAGTTTCCATATTTATCAAAGATATCCACACCTCCAGGTTAGTAGCATTGCACGAAGTATCAGAGACCATCCATGTGCAACTAACAGTGGGCAAGACTGCTTTTCAGTTTATAGAATCCTACAGACCACCCTCTCAAAGTCAGGAATCCCATTCGGCCTTCCTGAAAAACATTGGAGAACATGAAGATCTCTCCGAACACCATTATATTGGGCAACTTCAACTACCCAAACATTGACTGGCAGCACTACTCAAGCCCCAGCACCTTAGCCCAAAGATTCCTGGAAATTATAAACTCAAATGCTATGGAACAACTAGTCACCACTCCCACAAGAGGGGCAACATACTAGACCTGATCATTACCAACATGGGGACTCTATGCTCCACACCAGAAGTATATCCCTCATTGGTAAGATCAGACCATAAATTAATTTCACTGGATGTCCACATCCCGACCCCCAGCCCAGAAAACCACAGTGAAAAACTTCTCAAAGCGAACTTCTCACTTCTCAAAACCGAAGTGGAATCCTTCAAGGCCCCAGGGCCAGTGGAAACTACAGCCCAAACTGCAGAATCCTATATAAATGCATTCTACGGACATCTCCAGGAATGCATGGATCATGCTATCCCAAACAAAACCAAGACCCAATCATCCAAAGGCAGGCGTCCAGTCTGGTGGACCCCTACCATAAATAAACTGTACAACAGAAGGAGGAAGCTACTACATGATAGAGCAAAATCCCTAATAGGGAAGGCACCACTGATCAGTACTAGCAAAAAATTACGATCCCTCATAAAATCCCCCAAGGCCAGCTTCGAGAGAAAAATTGCACAGGACACCAAAGACAATCATAAGGCTTTTTTCAGTTATGTTAGAAACCTGGGATGCAACTCCCAGACTTGTTCTGAGTTGATTCTAAATGACAAAAAATACATTGAACCCACAGACATCACCGATATCCTGGCAGACAGGTTCAGTGCAAACTTCTCCACCCCATCCCACCCAAAAGAGCAAGTATCTATCCCAGCAGAGGGCTGCCTCCCAAACATCTCAGATGCTCAGGTGAAGGCTGCCCTCTCCAAAGCAAAAAACACTGCTTCCATGGGATCAGATGGCATCCCAGGTTGCATCCTACATGAACTACAAGAGGAACTAATCCCTCAAATAAAACAGCTATACAATCTCAGCCTCACTACAGGATATGTGCCCACAGAATGGCGTACAGCAACAGTGGTCCCACTCCACAAAGGTGGAGCATCTATGGACCCTGGAAACTATCACCCCATAAGCCTGACTAGCTTAGTCTGCAAGGCTATGGAGAGGATCATCATGGAGCTCATAAACAAAGACATTGGGGACCTACAGACACTAGATCCCACCCAGTTCGGCTTTGTCAAGGGCAGATCCTGCCTTTTGAACCTGGTTGACTTCTTTGAAACAGTCACCAAAGCCATAGATGAAGGGAAGGTAGTCCACACAGCCTATCTGGACCTTGCAAAGGCATTTGACACAATACCCCACTCGGGCATCGTAGATAAGCTATCCAGCTTAAATATAAACCCCTATGTCACAAGATGGGTCGCAAACTGGCTCAAAGACAGAACCCACAGAGTGAGAGTTGCTGGAGCCATGTCAGACTCGAAACCGGTCACAAGTGGCATCCCACAGGGTTCTGTCCTGGGTTCACTCTTGTTCGGTATATACTTTTCGAGGTACAGGCAAACGTGGGAGGACTATGGCTCACCAAGTTCGCAGACAACTGCAAACTGGGCGCCATAATCAACTCTCCAGATGACACAAACATCCTTCAAAAAGGTCTCACAGAGACAGATAACTGGTGCCAGCACCATGGTTTAAAGCTAAATGCCAAAAAATGTATAGACATACCCTTTGGCAAAAACAATGTGCCCACAAATTACCACATAGGCGGAAACCCATTAAGTACAGAGAAAGTTATTAGGGACCTGGGGACCAGGGTGATAGCAATCTCCTTTGAAAACCACATTGCCAAAGGGTTAGAAAGACCTTCTACATAGCCCACCTCAACACGAAGGGTTTCACATCTAGATCAAGAGAGGTAATCGTGCCCCTTTATTCATCCCTCATCAGGCCCATCATAGAATACAATGCCCCTTTTGGGATGTACCATACCCAACACCTGCAGCAATTAGAAAGACCTCAAAAGTATCTCACCAAGGGGATCAAGGGTCTCAAACAGATGCCATATGCTGCTCGGTTAAAAAACTCCAGCTATACTCAGTTGCATACTGCCTTCTTCGAGGCGATCTATGCCTGACATACAAAGCTATGCCAAATCCAGAATTAATGGACATGCTCCACCTCAGTAAATCAAAATCCCTTAGAGCCACATGCTTGAGGGACTTGAACCTCAGCACAGAAATAAATAGAACTTGCTGGAGGGACAGGTTTGTAACCCAGAGGCTCCCTTCGCTCTGGAATAGAATTCCAGTTCATGTGAGGCAGAGCACCTCACTGAATCTCTTCAAGAAGAATCTCGATAAGTGGATGGGGGATCGTAGGTTTGTCCCAGGGATTACTCCCGTGTCACTATTAGACAGAAGCACAGTAAACTAAACCTTAAAAAGGGCACAGTATACTCAAATCAAGGGGTGGCATAAGCCATACAGAATTGGGCTAGGCTTATAATTGCCCCAGGGCAGATAGCCTAGTATGAACCTATGAACCTATGAACCTATAGACAAAGGATTATTAGAGAAATGAACTGCTAGCATTGTACTTGAATTAGCCATAGTATCTTGAATGGTAACATAACATGTATCTAACTGGGAGTAATCAAGGCCATGTTGTTTTCCTCAGGAAGTTTCACATAAAAATTGATAAATCAGCAGAAATTCATGGGAAAGATGGTCAGCAGATGATGATGAAAAAGGTGGTAATCTGTAACGTCAGCATGGTAGGACATAACCAGTTTAAGAATGTATAAAAATGAAAGTATTTCCTGTTTCTGGTTAGACAAACTCTGTATTAGCACGTTTTTGTCTCCTTGCTGCAAGATTAAAGTGCCTTAACCTGAACCTTCCGTGTTTTGATCATTTTTAAAGTATATTTTCTTTTGACACCCTGCCATTAATAAACTCTACAACAAAAGGAAGAAACTGTTGCAGAAAAAAGTGAAGTCCCAAGACAGGAAAAACTCCCTTATTAGCTTCAACAAAAAGTTGAGATCCCTCATCAAATCCTTTAAAGGCAGCTATGAAGGCAGAATTGCAGCAGACACTGCCTGTGAAGATAGGTGAAGGCTGCCTGCCTAGCCAGATAGAATTTTGTAGATAATTCTGTCATTTGTAAATATTAATGTAAACCACAGGCTTGTTCACTTAAATGTGAAAAGACTGCACTGGATATTGCAAAAATGTAACAACAGTACACTCTGCTGTAAGAAAGCTAAGACAAGTATTTTATGACTGTCTTTGATATCAAAATTCGGAGCCGCTATGTCTGGATGAAGGAATTCTGCCTATTTTTTTTTTAGGCCAGAGTTAATGGCTAGAATTTGGATGTATAATTTCTTTTATTGATCTGGTTCCTGACCAGCTGCAAGATCAAAGGGGCCATTAACCTCTTAGTTCTGTTAGCATGGGAACCAGAAAGAGATTATGTAATCTGAAGTGAATCAGTGGTACTGTGTTATCAATTTAAGGATGGCGAGAATCAGAGCATGAGAGCATTTGTCTTGAGAACATCCAACATCACCAGCACTGCATGTATCAGATGTATGTAGGAATGTAGAACTGTATTTTCTCTTAGATATAGCTGGGAAATAGGAGGATTAGACTAGTTTGTTTTTCTGTGATGTCAGAACTTTTCTACGGTATTATTTTAAACACTTCTCTGTGATCTCTGAACTCTTGTCTAGCACTGTGTAATAATAAATATTGTCCTGTGTTTTTATTATTTATTAAATATTTTTAAACCTTTCAACTATGTTTTTTATGTAGAGATAATTTAAGCTCTAAGAGTACATTACATGTATATAGTGATACTGTACCAAGTCACTCCAAATAAGCTTTGCTGTTCAGCCACACTTACCATTTGGATAATAATATTGCACAGTAATAATTGGACACCCTTTAATAAGGGCCTTTGAGTAGCTGATAAATATTAGCTGGGTGGTGGCAGTGATTTCTACCACATAGTCTCAGTAAAAAGGGGCACAGCTGGAGAATCTGTGCCAGCTTTCCCCAGGAGTGTCTGTGTGGTTGTATAAACTCTTATCTCAGAGTGAGTGTGTGTCAGCTACTTGGGCAGGGACATGAAGCACTGGTTGGACAGAGAGGGTGCTGGAGGTTTTAGCTTGTCAACTAGGCTGAGATCTGGACCCCATAGTTTTGCCAGTGGGGAGTCTGATTGGGGATCTGGAGAGAAAAGGAGAAACCAGACCCAGACTGACTGTGATCTCTGTGTGCTCTTAAGGGAAATTGTACTTTACTGTGTGTGTATTTATTATCCTTTCCCTATATGGACACCCCTCACTGGCGTTAGTGGTGAGGACTGAGGCTCCTTGATTGATGGGCCAGTGTGCGGGTGTCACAAAGACTTCTATAGCTATATCAGGAACCTCCATGGCAATACCCATATTTGCTCTGAAATACTGCACAATGGTACCTCCTTTAATCAGCCAATAGAAATTGCCAACATACCGGCTGACAGATTCAGTGCCAACTTTACTCCTGTCTCCTCCCTAAAGGATCAATCACAATACTGGAAGAATGCCAGGCACCCAGCATTACTACAGCACAAGTTAAAGCTGCATTGTCCAAGGCCAAGAATACAGCTTCCATGGGCCCCAATAATATCCCTGGCTGTGTTCTACATGAACTACAAAGTGAACTGGCACCACATCTGTGTGCCCTGTTCAGTCACAGCCTCACCTCAGGCTTTGTACCTACCGAATGGCACACTGCTACAGTCATCCCTCTCCATAAAGCAACCAAAAACAATTGTAGACTTCGTACCTAAGGTCCGGCTTCAAAACAGGATCCAACAGCAAAAACAATGATCCGGACCACCAAGATGATAAAATCAATATTTAATAACACAAAGCAGTGCAGTAGGTGACCGTTTTCAGGTTAAAAACCCTTCTTCAGACAACATGCAGAATGATTCAAACACTTTCTAAATACATGATAACCAATCAAAAAACTCAATAATGTACCCTCCTCTTTTTCAAAATAGGTTTGGTGGGAATAACTCTATTTAAACCAGGTGCTCTATCAGCACCCAAGTTAATTATCCAGCTAGTTTCACTACATTCTGTTATGTTTATCAAATCACCCCCGCTCCTGGTTGGATGAATGATCTGTAGTACCATAAAACAAAATGCATGATCATGATACTGCTTTGCATGCTGATACAAGGCATTATGTATATTGGCTGTACATATAGCTGACATATGCTGTAACACCCTATCTTTTAAGCTACAATTGGTCTTATCAACATAAAATGAACAGCATTTTGTGCAATCAGCCAAATATATAATATTACTAGTCAAGCAGTCAGCATACTGTTTCAGTGAATATCTTCTTCCAGATACCAGATGAATAAATACATTATTATGCCTAATATACTGACAGGCTTTACACTGTTTGCAAGGGAATGTGTCCTGTCATCCCACAACAGACTTCTTAGCCCCCTGTTGATTAGTACATAGCAAATCTTTCAGGTTCTTACTGCATTTAAAGCAAAACATGGGTTCCTGAGTTATTAATTCCTTTGCATTATCATTTGTTAATACAATTTTCGAATTCTGGTGAATAATGTTGCATACACCACCCACATCATTGCTATAATTCAAAGTTACTCGTAGTGGCTGCCCTTTCATATTCATCACCCTGTCATTTGCTTCCACATTTCCTGAGAACCAAAGTGTTGACCTATTCAACCACTCCTCTTTACTTTTATTAAGTGTTAGTGGTGAGGATTGAGGATCCTTGATTGCTGAGCCAGTGCACGGGTGTCACAAAGCCTTCTATAGCTATATCAAGAACCTTCACGGCAATGCCAAGATTTGCTCTGAGATACTGTACAATGGTACCTCCTATACTCAGCCAACAGAAATTGCCAACATACTGGCTGACAGATTCAGTGCCAACTTTACCCCTTTCTCCTAGGTTCATAGGTTCATAGATTCATAGGTTCATACTAGGCTATCTGCCCTAGGGCATTTATAAGCCTAGCCAGAGTGTGTTTGGCTTTCGCCACCCATTTTAAATTAATTTTGCTATGCCCTTTTTTGAGGTTAGTATACTGTGCCTCTGTCTAACAGTGACACAGAAGTGATACCCGGGGTAAACCTACGATCTCCCATCCACTCATCAAGATTCCTCTTGAAGAGAGTCATTGAGGGATTCTGCCTAACCTGGACTGGGATTTTATTCCAGGGTGAAGGGAGCCTCTGGGCTATGAATCTGTCCCTCCAGCATGTCCTATTTATTTCAGTGCTGAGGTTCAAGTCTCTCAAGCACGTAGCTCGATGGGATTGGTGCAGCAAGTCCATTAATTCTGGGTTGGACATGGCTTTATACGTCAGGCACAGATTGCCTCTGAGCAGGCGGTATGCCACTGAGTAGAGCTGGAGTTTCTTTAACCGGGCAGCATATGGCATCTGTTTGAGCCCTTTGATCCTCTTGGTGAGGGCACTTTGTTTTTGCTAAAGGGGATGACTATACACATTTTGGCATTTAGCTTGAGGCCATGGCTCTGGCACCAGTTGTCTGTTTCTATGAGGCCCTTTTGGAGGATGCTTGTGTCGGCTGGAGAGTCGATTATGGCGCCCAGTTTGCAGTCATCTGCGAACTTGATCAGCCACAGTCCTTCTATGTTGGTCTGTACCTCCGAGAAATATATACTGAACAAGAGAGGTCCCAGGACTGAGTCTTGTGAGACGCCACTTGTAACCAGTTTGAGTCTGACATGGCTCCAGCAATTCTAACCATGTGGGTTCTGTCCTTGAGCCAGTTTGCAACCCCATCTAGTGACATAGGGGTTTATATTTAAGCTGGTGAGCTTATCTATAATGCCCAAGTGGGGTATTGCATCGAAGGCTTTTGCGAGGTCCAGATAGGCTGTGTGGACCACCTTCCCCTCGTCAATGGCCTTGGTGACTGTTTCAAAGAAATCGACCAGGTTTAAGAGGCAGGATCTGCCCTTAACAAAGCCGAACTGGGTAGGATCCAGTGTCTGTAGGTCCCCAATATCTTTATTTATGAGGTCCATGATGATCCTTTCCATAGCTTTGCAGACCAAGCTAGTCAGGCTTATGGGGCGATAGTTTCCAGGATCCGTTGAGGCACCACCTTTGTGGAGAGGGACTATTGTTGCTGTACGCCACTGTTTGGGTACATATCCTGTAGTAAGGCTGAGATTGAACAGTAGTTTTATGTTTGGGTTTAGCTCTTCTTGAAGTTCATGTAGGACGCAGCCTGGGACACCGTCTGGTCCTGTTGATGCTATGTTTTTTGCTTTGGAGAGGGTGGCTTTTACCTGAGCATCTGAGATGTCAGGGGGGCAGCACTCTGCTGGGATAGATATTTGCCCTTTTGGTGGGGATGGGGAGGGGGACGTTTGCGCTGAACCTGTCAGCTAGGATGCTGGCAACGTCTGTGGGTTCGGTGTATTTTTTGTCATTTTGGACTAATTCTGAGCATATCTGGGAATTCCCACCCAGGTTCCTAACATAACTAAAGAAAGCCTTGTGATTATCCTTAGTGTCCTTTGCAATTTTTCTCTCGAAGCTGGCCTTAGACAATTTTATGAGTGCCCGTAGTTTTTTGCTAATACTGATCAGAGATGCCTTCCCTTTTTGGGATTTTGCTCTATCATGTAGTAGCTTCCTCCTTCTATTGTATAGTTTGTTTATGGCTGGGGTCCACCAGACAGGACTTCTGCCTTTGGAGGATTGGGTCTTGGGTTTATTTGGGATTGCATGATCCATGCATTCCTGAAGGTGTTCATAGAATGCATTTATAAAGGATTCTGCAGTCTGGGCCGTATTTTCCACAGGCCGGGGGGCTTTGAAGGATTCCCCCTTGGTTTTGAGGAGTGTGAAATTTGCTTTAGAGAAGTTTTTCACTTTGGTTTTCTGGGCAGGGGGTGGGGTCGGGATGTGAATATCCAGTGAGATTAGTTTATGGTCTGATCTTACCAGTGAGGGATACACTTCTGGTCTGGAGCATAGAGTCCCCATGTTGGTGATGATCAGGTCCAGTATGTTTTCCCCTCTTGTGGGAGTGGTAACAAGTTGTTCCATAACATTTGAGTTTATAAATTCTAGGAACCTTTGGGCTAGGGTGTTGGAGCTAGAGTAATGCTCCCAGTCTATGTTTGGGTAATTGAAGTCACCCAATATAATGGTGTTTGGAGAGACCTTCATATTTTCCAATGTTCTCAGGAAGGCTGAGTGGGGTTCCTGGGTTTGGGAGGGTGGTCTGTAGCAGGCTATAAACTGGAAGGCAGTTTTACCCACTGTTAGTTGCACATGGATAGTCTCTGATGCTTCGTGCTTTGCCACCAACCTGGAGGTGTGGGTATCTTTGACGAATATTGATACTCCCCCTCCTTTTGTGGTTCAGTGAAAGTTGTGGGGCTGAAAAGCATGGTATGAGGTATAACCTGGTACTGCTGGGGTGCTCTCAGGTGCCTTGAACCAGGTTTCTGTTACTGCACAGATATCGATGTTCTCCATGCTAAGGAGAGTTTTGAGTGCGTGCATCTTGAGGTTTAGACTTCTGGCATTGAGTAGCATTACTCTTAGTTTCTTATCCCTTATGATACCTATGGAGGTGGGTTTGTCTTTTGAGCCTTGCCTAAAAAAGACACTATGGGGGTAGCAAGAGCCTTTGCCAATATCCGAAAGCCCAGGGGTGACAGGTGCAAGCTGTCCCTACCGAAGCATCGTGGCTTGTCGAGCATGTCATCCCAGGCTAACAGGCATTGGATCCCCTTTGAATGACACCAATACTTAAGCCAATTGTTGAAATTGATCATCTTGTCTTCATATTGTGGCATCATTCTTGGTGAGGGTAAGATGCTACTCAAGGTCAGGGTCATACTGGCCTGGGCTACATGCTCAGAGAGCTCCTCTATGTCTCTTTTCATGTAGTCCAGGGAGGTATGTCTGAGGTCATTCACACCAGCATGGACAATGACTGAGTCATATTTATGCTTGCCATGGAGTGACCTGAGTGCTTGTGTTATGTGGCAGATACTAGCACCCGACAGGCAGCTCACCGTGACCTTCTACTTGTTCAGCCTGGTGAGTGGGACGTCAGTGTGCCTGACGATAGTCATCTTTTACAAGTATCAGGTGTGTTGTTTAGCCTTAAGGGCTGTGACTGTTCAGCACACTGGCTTTGTGAGCTATGTGTTGCACGTGTTTTGTTTTGGGGTAGCGGTTGCTTCGGTGTCTGCTTTGGAGGTCTCTGCTGCTTAGGCAGATTTTTATTGAGAGCCTCCGAGTATATTTTTGTGTGTTTATGTGTTTGGTTTGCTGTCTTGGTAGGTCTATGTGAGACTGGAATTGTAGTGAGTGTGGTTTCCTTCTCCTCCTGACTGGTTACGCCAGTACTGAGTTGAGAGAGCTTAGCCTCCAATTTGGCTATATGGTTGCGTCTCTCACATGTGTTGGAATTTGTTGGGAGGAGGAGAGGGTTGTCTGTATACATGAGGCAGTTGTAACATTGCCTCAAGATTCCCAGATTCACCAGCTGGACCAGAGAGGAGATTGACAACTGACCTTTGGACATGCTAGAATAGTATTGGGAAATCCTTTATAATTGAAAAAAAGGGCCAATGGGGAACAAGGTACTCAAGGGGAGTTTATGAGGGTGTAGTGCTTTTAATTTTTTAGTGCTGACTTATATAATTGCTTTAGTGAGCAAGTGCCAGGTAACTTAAATGCAATGTGTTACAGGTAACTTAAATGCAAAAATGACAAACAGTAATTTTCTTTCAAGTGAAACAAGGAAATAAGTACAGTAAGCAATACAGATATCACCAGGGATCCACAGAAGCGCTGAAAAGCCGCGTTTTAGGTGTAATTAGTGTTTCAGGGAAATAACAAGCAAACAAACAACAAGCATACAAACAAAGCTAGGTTCAGCAGGCCTGGATCTAGTCTATGCTACAGCAACCAAGGTGTACCAATTTTAGTAAGAAACTGTTAAAATATGCAGGCACTATAAGACTTTAACCAGAAATTCCCAGCTCAGAAGGGCAGAGTCCAGCCTCTCCTCCCACAAGAGTGCAGACCATGAACCTTCTTAATGTAAAATAACTGGCCTGAAGCCCAAGTGCTTAAACCAGAACTAATACACTTTTAGAATAACAGACACTGAGCCCTCAATCAGCAGTTCCCAACTTAGAAGGATGTAAGCTACCTGTCCTGCCACCACAGTGCAGGCCACAAACCTTCCTAATGTAAAACAACTGGTCTGAAGCCCAAGTGCTTAATCCAAAAGACTTAGAATGATAGCTACACTTTAATCAAGTTACTACCAAGCAGTAATAAATACAACTGAATACTTTAAAGAATGCCTGGATTAGTGCTCAAGTTATACAAACAAAGCTAGATTCAGCAGGCCTGGATCTAGTCTATGCTACAGCAAACAAGGTGTACCAATTCAGTAAGAAGCAGTTCAGATATGCAGGCACTATAAGCCTTTAACCAGAAATTCCCAGCTCAGAAGGGCAGAGTCCAGCCTCTCCTCCCACAAGAGTGCAGACCACGAACCCTCTTAATGTAAAATAACAGGCCTGAAGCCCAAGTGCTTAAACCAGAATTAATACACTTTTAGAATAACAGACACTGAGCCCTCAATCAGCAGTTCCCAACTTAGAAGGATGTAAGCTATCTGTTCTGCCACTACAGTGCAGACCACAAACCTTCTGAATGTAAAACAACTGGTCTGAAGCCCAAGTGCTTAAACTAAAAGGCTTAGAATGAGTTACACCAAGCAGTAATAAATACAATTGAATACTTTTAAGATGACGCAAAAACAAAATAAAGTAGGAAGAAACACAAATACAGCAAAAGCAGATACATTTTTTTTTTTTGAGTGTGCAAATGAGATGGGCCCAGGAGTTACAGCACAGAAACAAGTGCAAATGCAGGCCTTCAAATCAGAAAGTTGAGAGAGATGGAAGACCAAACGCCAATAACTACAAATTCTGGGCCAGAACCACTCCTTATGTGGTAGACAGGTTACCTAATGCTTACCACTCCCACTGATAAACTAGAAGGCTTCCCTCCAACACAGAAAGGCTTGGGGGTCTCAGAAGCTTACAAACAGTCCTGGATACACCAAATCTGTATCTGGAACACTAATTACAGGAAAGGTAGGAAACAGGCTTACAATTTTTTTTTCCTAAAGGGCCAATCACAATACTGGAAGAATGTCAGGCACCCAGCATTACTACAGCACAAGTTAAAGCTGCATTGTCCAAGGCCAGGAATACAGCGTCCATGGGACCTGATAATATCCCTGGCTATGTTCTACATGACCCAAAAAAAGAAGCAGAAAGCTCTCCAACAAGCACCAACTAAAACCACAAGGAGGGCAAAAAGAGCTAGGAGAGTGAAATGAATCGTCAGGCCAAAAGACTTTATTAATGCTGATTAATAATTATGAGCCCAAGTGAAACATGATTAGTTTATTCAAAATGAAATGAATGTTTTTTATTGGTTTGTGGCTTTAATGGATTGTATAAAGGTGATCAATTATTGTAAACTAAACATCTGATGAAGTCCAGTGGTTAGGACGAAAACACATGTGGATTTAAGGCATTTATGATAGAGTTTTTATGGTTGTTCATTAATAAAGTCTTTTGGCCTGATGATTCGTTTCACTCTCCTAGCTCTTTTTGCCCTCCTTGTGGTTTTAGTATATTCTACATGAACTACAAAGTGAAGTGGCATGACATCTGTGTGCCCTGTTCAGTCACAACCTCACCTCAGGCTTTGTCCCTACTGAATGGTGCACTGCTACAGTCATCCCTCTCCATAAAGGGGGAGCAACTACACACCCTGGGAATTATCGCCCCAGTAGCCTGACGAGTCTGATATGTAAAGCTATGGAGCACATCATCATGGACCTGATTAACAAAGATATAGGAAATCTCCAAACTCTAGACCCCACGCAATTTGGCTTTGTGAAAGGGAGATCATGCATGCTCAACCTGGTTGACTTCTTTGAGTCAGTCACCAGGGCTGTGGATGAAGGTAAGGCAGTGCATATAGCCTACCTTGCTCTGGCCAAGGCCTTTGATACCATTCCGTACTCGGGAATTATTGATAAACTCACCAAACTAGGCATCAACCCTTATATCACTGGGTGGGTTGCAAATTGGCTCACAGATAGAACACACAATGTGAGAGTAGCGGACTCCATGTCAGACTGCTGACCAGTCACAAGTGGGGTCTCATAGGGATCAGCCCTGGGTCCTCTACAGTTCAGCATCTACCTCTCAGAAGTCCAGGCCAACGCAAATGGACTCTGGCTGACCAAGTTTGCAGAAGACTGCAAGCTGGGAGACATTATTAACTTCCCAACTGATGCATACATCCTACAGAAAGGCTTCATTGTGACAAATGACTGGTGTTGAAACCATGACCTTAAGCCTAATGCCAAAAAATGTGTCATCATCCCCTTTGGTAAAAACTCAGTTCCCACTAATTACCACATCGATGGGAGCTCACTGAACACTGAAGGCCTTATAAGAGATCTGGGGACGCAGGTTGACAGCACCCTCTCTTTCGACCACCACAATGCCACTGTGGTCAGAAAGTCCTTCTATGTGGCGCTTCCCATTAGCAAGGGTTTTGCATCTAGGAAGAAAGAGGTCATTGTCTCTCTCTACTCTTCCCTCATTAGACCAGTCATTGAGTATAATGCCCCATTTGGCATGTACCTCATTAGACACCTGCAACAGCTAGAGAGGCCACAGAGGTACCTCACGAAGAGGATCCTACGCATTAAACACATGTCCTACATGGACAGACTCAGAAGACTCCAGCTATTCTCTGTCTCATATTGCCTACTTAGAGGCAATCTCTGCTTGATTTACAAAGCCATGTCTGACCCAGCTTTGTTAGAAATGATACATCTAATGAAATCCCAATCCCTCCACACCACATGCTCCGGAGACCTCAACCTCATTACCACAATAAACAGAACATGCTGGAGGGACAGGATCATAACCCAGAGACTGCCCATGCTATGGAACAGACTTCCCATACATGTCAAGCAGAGCACCTTGCTGACAGTCTCCAAGAGAAATCTTGATGAGTGGATGGGTAATAGAAAGTTCACCCCAGGGATAACTCCAGTGGCTGTACTTGATAGAGGTACTGGGAACTACATCAGGTGGCATGATGCCAGGGCACTTCTATGGGCTAGGCTTGTGAAGGCTCCAGGGCCATTAGCCTAGTACACACATGTGAACCTATGAATCTTATTGGATCTAATTAGCAAAGGGTTCTATATGTAATGCAAAAGGTAAAGGTAATAACAGGCAGCCTTGTTTTGTGCCTTTTTGTAATTTAAAGGAATTAGAAAGAAAATAATGTATTTTAACATAAGCGCAAGCATTATTGTATAACTTAGAAATTAATGCAATTAGCTCAAGTGAGAAATTATATACTTTAAGTGTTTTAAACAAGTATGTCCAATTAACTGTCAAAAGCCTTATCTAAATCAAGACTAATGATAAAAAGTTATTTTTTATTTTTATTTTCATAGTCTATTAATGCATGTATTCTTATTATATTATCTTGCACTTATCTATTTAAAATAAGCCAGTTACCCATTGTTAATTATTTTAGGTTTAAGCAGATTAATTCTGTAAGTTAAAATGGACACGAACATCTTATAGTCCACATTTAAATGTAAAATGAGTCTGTATGACTAACACTTTGATGATCCTTACCCTGTTTTAAAATAGGTGACATAAAGGAATATTTCCATCATGGGGGGACTTCAGCAGTTGTTTTTTATTTGTCTATAGACCTTATCTAATATTCTAACTGCATCATCTGGTAGTATTTTATATAGTTCTGGTATAAGACCATCTAAGCCCAGCTTCTTCTTATTCTTTTTTAACTTTTTTTTATTTGAGCTTTTATTTCTGTTAAAGTGAATGGTCTATCCTTTTTTATTTGTTTACTTGTTAATTTATTATTTATATTTTCCCTTAGAAAAGTTTCAACTATATCATTATTATCTAGCCCCGGGATTCATGAAGCTCATCGCAAGGACGGCGGTAGACTTGCGCCGACAGTGCGGCGTGAAGATGGCGCAGTAGCGCCAAATGCATATTAATGAAGGCTCGCTGCTGCCACAGCCACGTGCACAGGAAAGGAGGGCGAGTGCATAGGGCATGTCGAAGTGCTGCACAGAGGTGTGGAAATGCCAGCTGTCGACGTGCAACCTAAAATGCTTGCATATAACAAGCTGCAAGATAGTAATCGCATCTGTCAGTGTCCGTGGATACTGAAACGTATGCAAAACATGCAAGAAAGCTCCTGCAAACACAAAATGAAGAAGCAAACACAAATGCACGGTAGGGAATAACGGGTCCCTATCCCATGAACAAATGACATGGAAGACAGTGTGGCCGTAGTCCAACGCAGTGTAGATAGCTATACCAAGTGGAAGTGAAATGCATCATATGTTAGCGAGCAGCCAGTAGGTACGTCCAGCCCAATGGTTAGAGTCACCAGCTGACCCATAATGTGAGGGAGGGTACACAGCTGGGCAGATATGTCCATAACAAAATACACGATAAATGTACATACAGCGACCGTATGTCTGAATCATATCCCATAAGGCATGTAATAGTCACATACAAAAGGTATGTCTGTATTTCACATACCAAATATGATAGGAAATAGAATAAGCATGTAAACAAAACAGAAGGAGCATATAAACAGCTACAACAATAAGGAAACATGTAGGCTGAAAAGAACAGTATTATCCGTACCGTCGACTGTGGGGACGTGCTGTCCAGTACAGTCGGATATGTGTACGGAATGTATCCCATCCTGGACATAGGAAAAGGTGGCATCCTATCAATGAGTAGAACAGTCTGCCAAAATCCACAAATCAGCAGTACAAGCTGAACCTGTCAGGATGTGTCACAGTTGAACGGGTAGTACCCGGGTATACTAACCATGTAATGAAAGTTAAGTATGGGCATGTACCTATGTGCGTGAGGTATAGCATGTGGAAAGCAAACATGGCAGGGTAGTCCACACAACCATACAGGTACCTGACATATGTAGGTTCATAGGTTCATAGGTTGATACTAGGCTTTCAGCCCTAGGGCCTATACAAGCCTAGCCATAACAATTCCGTGGCTATTTCTTCCCACACTATTTACTTCCCTGGACCCCTGTCTAGCAGGGTGACTGATGTGATCCCCGGGGTGAATTTCCTTTCTCCCATCCAGTCGTCAAGGTTCCTTTTGAAGAGGACCAAAGAGGCACTCTGCTTGACATGTATGGGCAATCTATTCCAGAGTCTGGGGAGTCTCTGGGTCAGGAACCTATCCCTCCAGCATGTTTTGTTTATTGTGATGACAAGGTTTAGATCTCTGGAGCATGTGGCTCTGAGGGATTGGGATTTCTTTAAGTGTAGCATGTCCAACAGCTCTGGGTTTGACATGGCCTTGTATGTTAAGCAAAGATTGCCTCTGAGTAGACGATATGCAACAGAGTATAGCTGAAGTTTTTTAAGGCAGTCAGCATAGGGCATCTGCTTTAGGCCTGTGATTCTTTTAGTGAGGTATTTCTGTGGCCTTTCAGTTGTTGCAGATGTCTTGAGAGGTACATACCAAATGGGGCATTGTATTCTATAATGGGTCTAATGAGGGATGAGTACAGTGGGACAATGACCTCCTTTTTTTCTGGATGAAAAGCCCTTAGTGATGAGGTGTGCCACACAGAAGGATTTCCTGACTGTTGTGGCAATGTGGTTATTGAAGGTGAGACCACTGTCCACCTGTGTCCCTAAGTCTCTTATCAAACTTTCAGTGTTTAGTGTTCTGCCACCTATATGGTAATTCAAGGATACATGTTTTTTCCCAAAGGAGATAACTATACATTTCTTGGCATTGAGCTTGAGCCCATGGCTCTGGCACCAAGCATCTGTTTCTGTAAGGCCCTTTTGTAGAGTATCCACATCATTTGGGGATTCAATAATGGCTCCCAGTATGCAGTCATCTGCAAACTTTGTTATCCACAGTCCCTTAGTGTTGGCCTGTACTTCAGAGAAGTAGATGCCAAACAAGAGCGGTCCCAGGACTGAACCCTGAGGTACTCCACTTGTCACTTGTCTGGAGCTGGATTTGGAGTCGGCTACTTTTACAGTGTGGGTTCTGTCAGTAAGCCAGTTAGCAACCCATTGGGTGACGTAGGGATTAATGCCCAGCATAGTAAGTTTATCTATGATTCCAGAGTGGGGGATGGTGTCAAAGGCTTTGGCAAGGTCTAGATAGGCTGTGTGGACCACCTTACCCTTGTCCATGGCTCTAGAGACTGATTTGAAGACGTCAATCAAATTCAGGAGACAAGATCGGCCCTTCATGAACCCAAACCGGGTGGGGTCCAGTGTTTGAAGGGTTCCAATGTCTTTGATTATAAGTTCCATGATAATATGCTCCATGGCATTGCAGATAAGGCTTGTCAGACTGATGGGACGGTAGTTTCCAGGATCCAAGGTGGCTCCCCCCTTGTGGAGTGGGATAACTGTAGCTGTGCGCCACTCAGTGGGCACAAAACCTGAGGTGAGGCTATGATTAAACATGACACTTAGGTGAGGTGCCAGTTCATATTGTAGTTCATGTAGTACACAGCCCGGGATGTCATCTGGTCCCATGGATGCTGTATTCTTAGATTTGGAGAGTGCGTTTTTTACCTGTGTGGCCGTTATTACCGGAATTTGGCAATCTTCTGGTATTGAGATGGGCCATTTAGGGGTGAAGTTGGCACTGAATCGATCTGCCAGGATATTGGCAATATCCTTGGGATCAGTATATTTAATGCCATTCTGTTTTAGCTCACAGCAGATCTGAGCATTGCCATTTAGATTCTTGACATAGTTATAGAATGCCTTGTCGTTGTCTTTGGAATCTTTGGCAATTTTATTTTCGTAACTAGTTTTGGAGGATTTTATGAGGGATCTCAGTTTCTTACTGAGGCTGGTAAGGAAGTTTTTTTGCATCCTGGGATTTTCCTCTTTTCTGCAACAGTTTCTTCCTTTTGTTGTAAAGTTTGTTTATGGCAGGGGACCACCAGATTGGCTTCTTTTTATTGGATGAGAGCATCTTGGTTCTATTTGGGATGGCACGATTTATGCATGAGTGGATGTGCTCGTACAGTGCCTTAGTGTAGGATTCAGCAGTTGAACTTTCAGCTCCCGTCTGCATGGGTGTCATGGAGTTTGTCACTTCTGACTTGAGTAGCATGAAGTTGGCTTTGGAGAAGTTTTTTATGGAGGTTTCCTTACTGGGGGTGGGGGTGGGATGTGGATGTTAAGGGTGATTAGCTTATGGTCAGACGTGACTAATGAGGGGGTGACCATAGGTGTGGAGCATCAATTTCCCATGTTGGTAATGACCAGGTCTAGGATAATGGAGCCCCTGGTGGGACTATGGATTAGTTGAACCAGGGCGTTGGAATTTATGAATTCCAAGAACCATTGGGCAAAGGTGTTGGTACACGAGTAACTTTTCCAGTTAATGGCAGGCTAGTTAAAATCACCCAGTATTAGCGTGTTTGGTTCTATCTTAATATTTTCCAGTATGTTTAGAAAGGTGTAGTGAGAATCTTGGGGTATGGTGGGGGATCTGTAGCAAGCTACAATTTGGATTGTAGTCTTACCTAGTGTTAGTTGCACCTGGAGAATTTCAGATGCATTGTGTTGGGCAACTAGCCTGGTGGTGTGAATATCCTTGGTGAATATTGACACTCCTTCACCTTTAGTGTTTCAGTCCTGCGTTGGTGGCCAGAAAGTGTGGTAAGAGTTGTAGCCTGGTTTTGCAGGGGTGCTCTCTGGAGCCTTGAACCAGGTCTCAGTTACTGCACAGATATCGATGTTCTCCATTTTTAGGAGTGCATTTTGAGGTTTAGACTTCTAGCATTGAGTAGCATTACCATCAGATTTTGCATGCTTGTACCTGTTTTTGTTGGTTTTGTTCTTTGAACTTTGCCTAAAAAAGGCACTATAGGGGTGGCAAGAGCCTTAGCCAGTAGCCTGAATCCCAGAGGCGACAGGTGCAGACCATCTCTGGCAAAGCATCGTGGTCTGTCAATCATGTCATCCCAGGCAGACAGATACTGGATCCCCTTTGAATAACACCAGAAGCTTAGCCAATTGTTGAAGTCAATCATTTTGTCCTTATATTGTGGTATCATTCTGGGCAAAGGCAGGATGCTACTCAGGGCTGGGGTCATACCTGCCTGGGCCACATGATCCAAGAGCTCTTCCATGTCTCTTTTCATGTAGTCCAGGGAGGTACATCTCAAGTCATTCATTCCAACATGGACAATGACAGAGTCATATTTGTACTTGTTGTGGAGTGACTTGAGTGCATGCATTATTTGGCAGATCCTGGCACCTGACAGGCAGCTGACTGTAATTTTCTCCTTGTTCAACCTGGTGAGAGGGACATCAGTGTGCCGGACTATAGAGTCACCTATGACTAAAGGGTATTCAATGTGTTACTCCAGCCGTGTCATGGGCCAACAACCAAAGCAGTGATGTATGGGGTGTGAGGAATATGTGTGTGTGGGGGGAGGGGTAATGGTACAATCCTCCAAGGCGATACTGTGTCGTATGCAGAATAGGTGAACCGGAGATGTATGAGGGAGCAACGGGTGAAGCTGAAAGAAACACAAACACATCTAAACAGCTGCAATACAACCAGACAGGCCATACTGTAGAACACAATCCCACAAACATATGAATATTGAAATGTGCGATACAAATGTATAGACATGTCACCGGCACATACCCACAGATTGGTCCTGATGGAACTGGCCATAACAAATGCAACACACCTGGATGCATAATGGACTACCCAGCATCCCCTCCACATCACACAACCTGCTCCCTTACCTGAACATCCGCCAAATCCAGCCATACTTGGCCTACTGGTTTGGTGCAGCCACAGCTACACATAGTGACCACTACGCATATGTAGTAGGTAGTGTCACCCTAGGCAGTTGCAGGATTGCACACTATGCATCCCTTGCAAGTAAAACTCCCAGCACATTTTCATAACACCAGAAAAATGGTCGGTATTCGTCTTGTTTTGGACCAGTCCAATTTTTGGGATATCCCTCATGGGATACGTAACCTGTGTAAACATTAGAATGGAAGATACCAAGTCCAGTCCTGTAGATATCTGGACACAAGTTGGAATGTGCATTAGAGGTGCACGACACTGTCCAGCCCTAAATGGTCATGCATAACCTACTACCTAGGATCAAACACCTGCCCGTGACGCACATGTCCCAACATGAATAAGCGAGAGAATATATTGCACACATTCGCATAGTGGCACATGGTATAAGGGTGATGAAGGCACTGACGTAAACAGGATACCCCTGATCCACTGTGTGAGGGACAATTAATGTGTGTGTAGGTGTGACCTGACCTACAATGGTACAATGCCAAATGTCTTGTGACCGTAGGAAATAACTATGCACCATACTGCATGTAACAGTTGCCTAAAGCGGTCACGTCAGGATAGAATAAACATAAATCATACAAGAAACAGGCAAACAACAAAAGTGCCAAAGGTATAAGGCTTACAGCTAGGAAACAAATGACTGTTCTAAACCTGCAGTGACCGTGGCTATGTGGTGGCCCAAACAATCTGGTGTCCGCAGTAGGGTTCTCATCTGTCCTGCTTTGCGAGGGACAGTCCATCATTGGACAGTTGTGTCCTGACAAAAGACATTTCAAATGGCAAATGTCCTGGGATTGTAGGACATAATTATGTCCCGTATGTTATGTAATAGTAGCAGAAAATAATTATTGTAGTATCTACAATACCTAAATGTTACAAGAAACAGAATAAGCAAATAAACCGCTACAACAATAGACTTTTATGTAGGCAAATAAGTAAAGTTCTATCCGTTGTACTGAAAATGGGTATGTGTCGGCTTGTAAAACCTGGTTTGTTCCAAAAATTTCCCATCTTGGCCATTCGAAAAGGTGCCAACCCTAGTCACCGGAATACAGCACAACCCATACATATGACAATGTCAACGATACCAATGGTAAGAGCATTCACACAATAACTGGCCAGACCCTTAAAAACTCACAAAGCCAGTGCCCTTTGGGGGAAAGGTATTGAATGAGAATGACTACTTACAACAATGAAGAGTACTAGATGCATTTAACTGCAGACAATTAGTAGTATTACGAATCTGTCAACATGTTCCAAGTTAATAGTACTAATATGGTAGAAGTGTCCGTGATTGTCCCTGAATTGTTATAGCCTTGTCCCTGTCACTGTAGACATGAGTCCCCGAGTATCAGAGAGGTCCATACACAGAAGTACACCAACCAACTGTCCCAGCTGTTGACAAGATTATTGCATACCTGTAGTGAATTCATAACAGATGTCCAGAATAATATTCATTTGTATGTATAAATGAATGAAATAGTCAAATGGGAAGGGAAACCACTCCCCCAACCTGCATTATGTAGTGGAATCACTCCCCGCCCTAGATTATGTAGCGCCGACCCAATAATGTGGTCAGAGGTGCCCAAACACCTGCGTCCGTAAACACAGGTAGAATGTTAAACTCTGGACTAAGTCTGTCCATGTGCTACGTCTGATCTTTGAACAGCGCCAGGGCACTGCTAGTCACCAGTCGGCCGAGCCTAAACCCAGAACAGCACATGAACACCCTGACAATCAAACACGCGTATGTGTGAGCACTATAAGCATAGGAGTTATGAATATCCTTGGAGTGAGTAGACTTGCAGCACGGGCCCAGACCAGTAGGAAACAGGGAATGTCCTAATTGTAGTACTGCGGTTTTCCCAGCAGGTGAATGGATGCCTGCTGTGTAAGGGAAGCGGTGAGGCATATGTCAGAGTAGCTATGAACCATGGGTATACATATAAATGAGCCAGAACACCAATAGTGTAGTGGTTACAGCATCCGCCCAACGTAAAGGCATTCCCAGTGCAAGTACAACTATAGCACATATTAATTGTGTAATGAATGCCTCTGTGCTGTAAAGCCAACATTTATACATGTAAAGGTGACCGTGTTCGCATGGGCCCATTAACCGGATTCCATCAAAGTGGTACTGTCATAAGGAATAAGGCACATGTAATCCTAAAGACGTGCCTGTAAACATATGTAACTCAGAATAAGTAGATGCAAGTGGGCCTGCTTGGTGTACAACTATTAGCATAACAAATGTATGTTGTCTTCTACAGCTGTAACTTATATATATATATATATATATATATATATATATATATATATATATATATATATATATATATATATATATATATATATATAGTTAGATAGATGTGTGTATAGATAAATATCCACCGACATAACAGAAATATGCAATTATATAGCTACATATCTATCTATCTATCTATATATATATATATATATATATATATATATATATATATATATATATATATACATATATAGATATGTTAGGAATGCTGAAAGACGAAAGCAAACCTAAGGGTTGTGAAGGGAATCCAGAGCAAGTTAGGAATTATGAAGTGCTCGCAGCGTATGTCACATAAAGCTGCACAAGTGTGGGTAGAGCACCGCTCTTCACACCAGAGGCAGGGCTATACCAGTGGCCATAACATCGTCGAAGTGTTATGTCAACATTGTAAACAGACGGAATGTAGGACATGTTGCGAACACCTACACTTGTAACCCGCAAATTGGTCATAATCCATAACACCAGGAAAGGCACGTATGTGCAAATATGAATGGATGGTGAGCCTGTGAATACACGAGGTGGTACAAAATGTGTGTCGGGCCCCAATGCTCATGAGAGGGCAATGTGTAAAGGTGTGTCATGTCTGTGATATCAGGTGTATAATGGCTGTTATGTGTGAAACTCAACACGGGTGTGCAGGAGAAACCATGGATATGCGAGTATGGACACAGGAGTGATAGGGTATGTTGCGCCGGGTGCAATGGAGTGGCCCTTGGAGGTCAGCTAGTACGTAGTTGCGATTCCCAGATACAGTGTCATTTTCGTGGAGACATGCGTGAATGGGCATATCGTTGTCAGACGTTGTGCATCAAGTCTGCCAGCCCGGCACGTAAAACCTATACGCTACCCATGAGCGGAACGGAATTCTGCTGTGACACCCCCAAACCGGGAAAAGCAAAAAGACACAACTACATGAAGACAACAATTTGTCAACGTACAGTCACAGTAACACAAATACACATCCTATAAACAGTAATAATATGAATGTGTACAGAAACAAACACAGTAGCAGGAATAGGCTGCACATACGAAGAATAGGTCGAATGACACTATCACAACCCAGTTAGCAGCGGCACCCCAGACATGAAAAACTTGCGACATCTGTCCGCTGCATAACGTGCAATATACTGAGCACAAGTTCACAGGAGTGAAGTGTCGGTGTCAGAATGACTAAGGCAATAGTATGCTGTTGAAGCAGGGATAAAACCAATACGCATGTGTAAGTGTCCATGTCCGGGAAATGTATAGGTTAACGGACACATAGATGTATATATAGATAAAAACGTATATATACAGATAGCTATATTAATTTACATACACATATATATCCATATGGATATATATATATATATATATATATATATATATATATATATATATATATATATAGATATATATATATATGTATATATATATATATATATATAGGTTCATACTAGGCTATCTGCCCTAGGGCATTTATAAGCCTAGCCAGAGTGTGTATGGCTTTCGCCACCCATATTAAATTAATTTTGCTATGCCCTTTTTCAAGGTTAGTATACTGTGTCTCTGTCTAACAGTGACACAGAAGTGATACCTGGGGTAAACCTATGATCTCCCATCCACTCATCAAGATTCCTCTTGAAGAGAGTCAATGAGGGACTCTGCCTAACCTGGACTGGGATTTTATTCCAGAGTGAAGGGAGCCTCTGGGTTATGAATCTGTCCCTCCAGCATGTCCTATTTATTTCAGTGCTGAGGTTCAAGTCCCTCGAGCGTGTAGCTCGATGGGATTTGGATTTTCCGAGTTGCAGTATGTCCATTAATTCCGGGTTGGACATGGCTTTATACGTAAGGCACAGATCGCCTCTGAGCAGGCGGTATGGCACTGAGTAGAGCTGGAGTTTCTTTAACCGGGCAGCATACAGCATCTGTTTGAGCCCCTTGATCCTCTTGGTGAGGTACTTTTGGGGTCTTTCCAGTTGCTGCGGATGTCTGGTAAGGTACATCCCAAAATGGGCATTGTACTCAATTATGGGCCTGATGAGTGATGAATAAAGAGGCACGATGACCCCCCTGATCTAGATGTGAATCCCTTCATGATTAGGTGGGCTGTATAAAATGTTTTTCTAACCACTTTGGCCACGTGGTTGTCAAATGAGAGATTGCTATCAACTTGGGTCCCCAGGTCCCTAATTACTTCTTCTGTACTTAATGGATTACCACCTATGTGGTAATTTGTGGGCACTTTGTTTTTGCCAAAGGGGATGACTATACACTTTTTGGCGTTTAGCTTGAGGCTATGGCTCTGGCACCAGTTGTCTGTTTCTATGAGGCCCTTTTGGAGGATGCTTGTGTTGGCTGGAGAGTCTATTATGGTGCCCAGTTTGCTGTCATCTGCGAACTTGGTCAGCCACAGTCCTTCCATGTTGGCCTGTACCTCCGAGAAATATATACCGAACAAGAGAGGTCCCAGGACTGAGCCTTGTGGGACGCTTTTGTAACTGGTTTGGAGTCTGACATGGCTCCAGCTATTCTAACCATGTGGGTTCTGTCCTTGAGCCAGTTTGCAACCCATCTAGTGACATAGGGGTTTATATTTAAGCTGGTGAGCTTATCTATAATGCCTGAGTGGGGTATTGTATCAAAGGCTTTTGCGAGGTCCAGGTAGGCTGTGTGGACCACCTTCCCCTTATCAATGGCCTTGGTGACTGTTTCAAAGAAATCGACCAGGTTCAAGAGGCAGGATCTGCCCTTAACAAAGCCGAACTGGGTAGGATCCAGTGTCTGCAGGTCCCCAATATCTTTATTTATAAGGTCCATGATGATCCTTTCCATAGCTTTGCAGACCAAGCTAGTGAGACTTATGGGGCGATAGTTTCCAGGATCCGTTGAGGCACCACCTTTGTGGAGAGGGTCCACTGTTGCTGTATGCCACTCTTTGGGTACATATCCTGTAGTAAGGCTGAGATTGAACAGTAGTTTTAGGTTTGGGTTTAGCTCTTCTTGGAGTTCATGTAGGATACAGCCCGGGACACCGTCTGGTCCCATTGATGCTGTGTTTCTTGCTTTGGAGAGGGCAGCTCTTACCTGAGCATCTGAGATGTCAGGGGGGCAGCACTCTGCTGGGATAGATATTAGCCCTTTTGGTGGGGAGGGGAGAAGTTTGCGCTGAACCTGTCAGCTAGGATGTTGGCAATGTCTGTGGGTTCGGTGTATTTTTTGTCATTTTGGTCTAATTCTGAGCATATCTGGGAATTCCCACCCAGGTTCCTAACATAACTAAAGAAAGCCTTGTGATTATCCTTAGTGTCCTGTGCAATTTTTCTCTCGAAGCTAGCCTTAGACGATTTTATGAGTGCCCGTAGTTTTTTGCTAATACTGATCAGAGATGCCTTCCATTTTTGGGATTTTGCTCTATCATGTAGTAGCTTCCTCCTTCTATTGTATAGTTTGTTTATGGCTGGGGTCCACCAGACAGGACATCTGCCTTTGGAGGATTGGGTCTTGGTTTTATTTGGGATTGCATGATCCATGCATTCCTGAAGGTGTTCATACAATGCGTTTATAAAGGATTTTGCAGTCTGGGTCGTATTATCCACAGGCCCGGGGGCTTTGAAGGATTCCACCTTGGTTTTGAGGAGTGTGAAATTTGCTTTAGAGAAGTTTTTCACTGTGGTTTTCTGGGCATGGTGTGGGGTCGGGATGTGAATATCCAGTGAGATTAGTTTATGGTCTGATCTTACCAGTGAGGGATACACTTCTGGTCTGGAGCATAGAGTACCCATGTTGGTGATGATCAGGTCCAGTATGTTTTCCCCTCTTGTGGGAGTGGTAACAAGTTGTTCCATAGCATTTGAGTTTATAAATTCTAGGAACCTTTGGGCTAGGGTGTTGGAGCTAGAGTAATGCTCCCAGTCTATGGTTGGGTAGTTGAAGTCACCCAATATAATGGTGTTTGGAGAGACCTTCATATTTTCCAGTGTTCTCAGGAAGGCCGAGTGGGGTTCCTGGGTTTGGGAGGGTGGTCTGTAGCAGGCTATAAACTGGAAGGCAGTTTTACCCACTGTTAGTTGCACATGGAAAGTCTCTGATGCTTTGTACTGTGCCACCAACCGGGAGGTGTGGGTATCTTTGACGAATATTGATACTCCCCCTCCTTTTGTGGTTTTGGGGCCGAAAAGCATGGTATGAGGTATAACCTGGTAGTGCTGGGGTGCTCTCGAGAGCCTTGAACCAGGTTTCTGTTACTGCACAGATATCGATGTTCTCCATGCTAAGGAGAGTTTCGAGTGCATGCATCTTGAGGTTTAGACTTCTGGCGTTGAGTAGCATTACTCTTAGTTTCTTATCCCTTGTGATACCTATGGAGGTGGGTTTGTCTTTTGAGCCTTGCCTAAAAAAGGCACTATGGGGTAGCAAGAGCCTTTGCCAATATCCGAAGCCCAGGGCTGACAGGTGCAAGCCGTCCTAGCGAAGCATTGTGGCTTGTCGAGCATGTCATCCCAGGCTGACAGGCATTGGATCCCCTTTGAATGACACCAATACTTAAGCCAATTGTTGAAATTGATAATCTTGTCTTCATACTGTGGCATCATTCTTGGTGAAGGTAAGATGCTACTCAAGGTCAGGGTCATACCGGCCTGGGCTACATGCTCAGAGAGCTCCTCTATGTCTCTTTTCATGTAGTCCAGGGAGGTACGTCTCAGGTCATTCTCACCAGCATGGACAATGACTGAGTCATATTTGTACTTGCCTTGGAGTGACCTGAGTGCTTGTGAATATGTTACCCCTAATTGCTGTGAAGTAACCTATATATATATATATATATATATATATATATGGTTCTACCTGACATAGTCGAAACCACACAACACCGACAACCACATCACCGACACCACATATTCGACAGTCCATAAACACGAAACCACACATAACCGACAACGAAATAACCGTCGGTACACAAACACGAAACCCCATACACTGCACACACCACAATAACAATTAAAAACAAAACACATCCCCATTCCACAAACCACACACACAACACAAGCACACCAAAATCCTTACAAGCCCACACTAAACCTTACCCTAACCCTAAGGTCCGTCACTATCGCACACTTACCTACCGCTCCTAACCCTAACTCACTTAACCCGCCCTATCGCTCCTAACCCTAACTCATAACCCACCCCTATCGCCTCCTAACCCTAACTCACTTAACCCACCCTATCGCTCCCTAACCCTAACTCACTTAACCCACCCTATCGCTTCCCTAACCCTAACTCACTTAACCCACCCCTATCCCCACAGACCGTCAATCTCCACACTTACCTGCCTCGCACCCTAACGTCCGTCACTACCGCATACTCACACAGCCTTTCCCCATGTCGGCATCCTCGGCGTTGGTGTTGTCATCCGTCGTGTCGGTCTTCTGCATTGTCGATGTTCTGCCACTCGCGATTCGCGTCGGTCTTCGTTTCGATCTTCTGGAGCTCAGTTCGATGTCGGTCTTCTGCGCTGTCGACGAAGTCAGGTAGAACCATATATATATATATATATATATACACACACACACACACACACACACACACACACACACACACACACACACACACACACACACAAGGATATACTACGGATATATATAGATAGATATATATACACAAACAACAGGTAGTGATATATACACATACACACAAAACAAACTATATGTCAGTGTAGATATATACATTCACATAAATAGGTTACTTCACAGCAATTAGGGGTAACATATTCACAGCCCGGGCATTTGTGACTGGGAGGTCCAATAAAGAAACGTTGTACCCCCGACATCGCCCAGCTAGGCTGGATAGACATACAGACAGGCAATACAGATCAATACACTGCCGCTGTCCAAAACACCGGTAGGAAAGGACCAGTGGGAGAGTTCTGCAAGGTCTACACTTTAAACATGGATAACGGTGCCCCTTGCGTGACCCCAAAAATTCAGGTTATGATGAATCTGCTGACACTAATACGAGCAGGATGTAGGTGTACATGGAACAGTAGGTTGTGCAAGTGTGATAATACATGGGTTGACAAAATGTACGACATGTGTCCCGAGATGGGGAGAGTGGGCAATGTGTAGGGGTGTGCTCATACCCCAGTTGCGCTCGCAGTAAGTATTTGTCACAACTGCTGTAGAGGGGTGCCAGGTAGGTGGACCATGGGTATGCATTAATGGGCCTAAGTGTGCAGGTGCTGGTTGGCAGAGATGTAGTATGCCCGGCCAGTGGAAGTCATTAATAATCCTATGTGGGCATAGCATACGCCTATACCTCCCAAACCTGAAGAGCATATCTACCGGATAGTTTGTAAACCATCGGGGAATACATAGAGACCTACACAGTGCCGTGTAACTGATTAGCATGGATGTCCATAGTTATGTATCAGAATGTAACAAAGTCCAACTAAACATTGCCAGAACTACTGATATTAGGTGAACAGGTGGTGGAATACAGGTAATGACAGATGACAACATGTATGAGTCATAAACGGCATGTACCTCAACAAACGTGAATGAATACATATGTTCTGTGACTGTGAATGTGTCTGGTTAATAGAACCAATCGTCTAAATGTGTCCCGCAGGGTGTTATGCATTGTTCCTGATATGGTGTTCAGTCACACCCATTGGTATGTGAGTTCTGCTACTGACGGAAAGTGCATAAGTTGCTGACCACCTCAGGTAGATGATAGCATAATAGAAGAGGTTAAACACCCATACGCCTGCGAGGGACACACCCGCTGGGCAGTTGTGTCTTGCAAAATGACAGTTATGGCACATGGCTTGGCACCTGTGAGTTCGGGAATGGAGGCTATATAGTGTGTGTAGTGGTGTCAGATATCAATTTGTTGTATCAGTAACAGCTACATGTAATAGGAAACAGTATTATCAGGTATAATGCTACATGAATAACCTTAACGTATGCAAACCGTAGAGGTCGTCCGTGTACTACTGGCCTTGGGTCAGACCTCTCAACCAATTGGGGATAAATTTCAACAGAATCACGGACAAGTCAAGAAAACACAAGGACAATCATGGACACATTTAAAATATTAGAGCTATTAAATGGAAACATTGACAGAATCAGTGCATATGAATTGATACACATTTTCTGAAGAAAAAGAGGTTTGTAACTCTTAATTATTGTCATTATTCATGAAGTGTAATTCACCACCTTTCCTCCAAACATCACTAGTTTTAGGTGGGATTAAGAGGGACAGAGTTAAAATTTGAGTCAAAATCAGGGACGGCCCTGAAAATCAGGGACATTTGAGAGGTATGCTGTGGGTATGTGTTGCCTCGACACATGTGATAGCTCTACATATTGTGTCTATAGGGCTGCCACCAGTCTGAACGGCCAATGTGGAACCTGCTCTGTAGAAATGTCAGATGTACCAGGGCAGAACATACTTACAGCCATGCATAGTACAGAAATATACATATCGGAGCAAATCAAAGTGTAGTCTAGCAGCAGTATAGTTGCTTATGCTACTACATATGACATATCGATGTGTCAGGTATACAAGACCTGTAACAAGCAACCAGTACAGACACCTACAACATGAAAAGGTCCCCTAATCAGGACAGTTGCAATGGCTAGAGTATTGTCCATACCACTCAACTGTCCCTGAATGTCAGGTACATCCCTGAGTTTGACTGAAAGTCTAACTGTATCCTTCTTAATCCCTCCTAAATGTAGTGGCTGTTGAAAGAAAGGTGGTACATAGGTTCATAGGTTCATAGGTTCATACTAGGCTATCTGCCCAAGGGCATTTATAAGCCTAGCCCATAGATATGTGGCTTTCGCCTCCCCTTTAGTTTGAATAAAACTATGCCTATTATTTTGCTGTGCCTCTGTCAAGCAGTGACACTGAAGTAATCCCTGGGGTATATCTGCGATCTCCCATCCATTGGTCAAGATTCCTCTTGAACAAGGCCAGCGAGGTGCTCTGCCTCACATTTACCGGGATTTTGTTCCACAGCATAGGGAGTCTCTGGGTGATGAATCTGTCCCTCCAGCACGTCCTATTAATAACCGTGTCAAGGTTTAAGTCTCGCCCTTGTGGTTCTGAGGATCTAGATTTTTGAGGTGAAGCATATTCATCAAATCAGGGTTTGACATGGCCTTATATGTCAGGCACAGGTCACCTCTGAGCAAGCGGTATGAGACTGAATAGAGCTGGAGTTCTTTCAGTCGGGCAGCATAAGACATATTTTGAGACCCTTTATCCTCTTGGTGAGGAACTTTGGGGCCTTTCCAGCTGCTGCAGGTGTCGGGTCAGATACATTCCGAATTCGGCATTGTACTCAATCATAGGTCTAATGAGTGATGAGTACAGGGGGACAATGACCTCCCTTGATCTAGATGTGAATCCCTTCATGATCAGGTGGGCAATGTAGAAGGTTTTCCTGACTACTTTCGCAACATGAGTGTCAAACGAAAGACTAGTGTCAACCTGGGTCCCCAGGTCCCTGATGACTTCTTCTGTGCACAGTGAATTGCCACCTATATGGTAGCTAGGGGTAACCTTGTTTTTCCCGAAGGGTATGACTATGCATTTCTTGGCGTTTAACTTTAGGCCATGGCTCTGGCACCAGTTATCCGTTTCTGTGAGGCCCTTCTGAAGGATATCTGTGTCAGAAGTGTTTTCGACTATGGCCAGTTTGCAGTCATCTGCAAACTTTGTCAGCCATAACCCTCCTGTGTTTGCTTGTACTTCAGAAAAGTAGATGCCGAACAAGAGTGGACCCAGGACTGAGCCCTGTGGGACACCACTTGTGACAGGCTTTGAGTCTGACATAGCTCCAGCAACTTTGACCCTGTGGGTTCTGTCACTTAGCCAGTTTGCAACCCATCTTGTGATGTATGGGTTTACATTCAAGCTGATGAGTTTTTCGATAATAACTGAGTGGGGTATTGTGTCGAAGGCCTTTGCCAGGTCGAGGTAGGCTGTATGGACTGCCTTTCCCTCATCAATGGCCTTGGTGACTGTTTCGAAAAAGTCAACCAAGTTTAAAAGGCATGATCTGCCTTTGACAAAGCCAAACTGGGTTGGATCCAAAGTCTGCAAGTTCCCTATGTCTTTATTTATGACTTCCATTATGATCCTCTCCATGGCTTTGCAGATAAGGCTTGTCAAGCTAATGGGACGGTAATTTCCAGGGTCAGTGGAGGCACCACCCTTGTGAAGTGGGACCACAGTCGCAGTGCGCCACTCCTTGGGTACGTATCCTGAGGTGATGCTAACATTAAACAGCTGTCCTAACTGCAGGTTTAATTCCTCATTGAGTTCTTGGAGCACACAGCCGGGGACACCATCCGGTCCCATGGATGCTGTGTTTTTTGCCTTGGAGAGAGCAGTTCTCACCTGGGCGTTGGAGATGTTTGGGGGGGCTACAATCCTCTGGTATAGATATCTCTCCTTTGGGGAGTTTGCACTGAACCTGTCAGCCAGTATGTTGGCAATGTGTGTAGGTTCAGTAACCTTCACATCATTTTGGACTAATTCTGAGCATATCTGGGAGTTTCCTCCTAGGTTTCTAACATAGCTAAAGAAGGCCTTATGATTGTCTTTTGTGTCCTTGGCAATTTTTCTCTCAAAGTTAGCCTTGGACGATTTTATGAGAGCTCTTAGTTTTTTACTTATAATGATTAAAGGTGTCTTACCTTTCAAGGATTTTGCTCTATCTTGTAGTAGCTTCCTCCTTTTGTTGTAGAGCTTGTTTATGGCTGGGGTCCACCAGACTGGACGCTTGCCTTTGGTACAAATAGTCTTAGTTTTGTTTGGGATTGCCTGATCCATGCAGTCCTGTAGGTGCTGGTAGAAGGCATTTGTAAGTGATTCAGCGGTTTGAGTAATGTTTACCACTGGCTCAGGGGCCTTAAAGGAGACCACACTAGTTTTAGAAGTGTGAAGTCGGCTTTTGAGAAGTTTTCACTGTGGTCTCTTTTTATTTCAGGTGGGGCGGATGAGGACCTCCAGCGAGATTAGTTTATGATCTGATCTCACCAGTGAGGGGTATACTTCCGGTGTTGAACATTGTGATCCCATGTTTGTGATGATGAGATCAAGTATGTTTTCTCCTCTTGTGTGGATGGTGACTAGTTGTTCCATGGCATTTGAGTTTATGAACTCCAGGAACCTTTGGGCTAGAGAGTTTGGGCTTGAGTAGTGTTCCCAGTCTATATTAGGGTAGTTGAAGTCACCTAATATGATGGTGTTTGGAGATACATTTATCCCCTCCAGTGTTTTCAGGAAGGCCATGTGAGGTTCCTGGGTTTGAGAGGGTGGCCTGTAACATGCTAAAATTGCAGAGCAGTCTTGCCTATGGTTAATTGCACCTGGATGGTCTCCGATGCATCGTGCATTGCCACCAACCTTGAAGTGTGGGTGTCCTTTATGAATATGGACACCCCCTTTCTTTTTTTGGTGTTGTCCGGATTTTGGGGCCGGAACGCATGATATGAGGTGAAACCTGATAGTGCTGGGGTGCTCTCAAGAGCCTTGAACCAGGTTTCTGTCACAGCACAGACATCGATGTTCTCCATACTGAGAAGGGCCTCGAGTGCGTGCATCTTGAGATTGAGACTTCTGGCATTGAGCAGCATTACCCTTCGATCTACTCCATTTTTGTGTTCTAGGGTTGTAGGCTTAGAATTTGAGCCTTGCCTAAAAAGGCACTATGGGGTGGCAAGAGCCTTTGCCAATATCCGGAAGCCCAGGGGTGACAGGTGCAAGCCATCCCTTGCGAAGCAGCGTGGCTTGTCCAGCATGTCATCCCAGGCAGACAGACATTGGATCCCCTTTGAATGACACCAGAATTTAAGCCAATTATTAAAGCTGATCATCTTATCCCTGTATTGTGGCATCATTCTAGGTGAAGGTAGGATACTGCTCAAGGTCAGGGTCATACCTGCTTGGGCTACATAATCAGAGAGCTCCTCAATGTCTCTTTTCATGTAGTCCAAGGAGGTACATCTCAGGTCGTTGACACCAGCGTGGACAATGACTGAGTCGTACTTGTGTCTGTTGAGAGACCTGAGTGCTTGCATTATGTGGCAGATTCTAGCGCCCGACAGGCAGCTTACTGTGACCTTCTCCTTACTCAGTCTGGTGAGCGGGTTGTCAGTGTGTCTGACTATGGAGTCACCAATGACGAGTGTGTCTGGCATTGTGTTTGGCCTTAAGGGCTGTGACTGTTTGACACTCTGACTGTGTGGTCTATGTGTTGCATGTGTTTGGTCCTGAGGTGGTAGTTGTTTGGGTGTCTGCTTTGGTGGCCTCTGCTGTTTTGGTAGATTTTTGATCAGAGCCTCCAAGTATGTCTTTGTGTGATTATGTGTATGATTTGAAGTTGTGATGGTACTATGTGAGACTGGGTATGTAGTGTGTGTGGTTTCCTTCTCCTCCTGTCTGGTCTTGCCAGTCCTGTGTTGAGAGAGCTCAGCCTCCAGTTTGGCCGTATAGTTGCATCTCGCATGTATTTGTGTTTTGTGGGAGAAGGAGAGGATTGTCTGTGTACATGAGGCAATTGTAACATTGCCTCAATATTCCCAGGTTCACCAGTTGAGCAGGAGAGGACACTAGCAACTGATCCCTCGACATGCTAGAAGTAATAGATAAAAAACTTACAAAAGACTCCGAGGGATGTGGGTTCTAGGCTGGTGGGGTACTATCTATAATAAGAGTGATTTATCAAGGTGCAAGTACTGTAGGAGCAAGTGCTAGGTTTTACAGATAGAGAATAGTCTACTTGGGAATCAAGTAGAGATGAACTTTTTAGTTATAGGATACGCTGGTTAGATCAGCATTACAGTTCGAGAAGGTAGTTATAAGGGAAAATTTAAAGAGTGGAATTTAGGTAGCCCGAATAGTTTAACCTTGTTAAACCACCGCTGCTCTTGTGTGCAACAGTGGCAACTCCGTGCTAAATCGCGCTAACGCGCGTTTAGCATGTTTTATATCAGGGGGCTGAAAGAAGCTAGGAACTGGCCCAAAACGACCAATAGACTACAAGTTACTGGCTGAAACCTCACAAAACTGGACCAACAGGCAGCTCAATGCTTCCCACTCCCACTGGTAAGCAAGGGAACTTCCTCTCTTCCAAATTAGGCAAAGAATCAGTAACAGGAACTACAAACAAAGTCCAGGGATCAGCAACTCTGAAACTGGACTACTCTAGCTCAGTAAGGCGGGAAAACAAGAGATATTTTTTTTTTTTTTTTTTTTTCAGAAAACAATGAGAAACAGAACAGTAGACACTATAAATGCTATAAATCGGCTATCACAGCCTACAGAAACAATTTGCAACAATTACAGATTTAAAAGTAACAAATTGAGATTTTCAAGTGCAATAACAAGATATATGCAAAAAACAATTACAATATATCAGCAAAGCAGGCGAAATACAGTCGCTAGGTAATTAGAAGTGGGAAAGCCACAAAAATATACTTAAATCAGGTAAAGTCGCTGGTGAATTACACTTACTGACTAATGACAATAAGTAAGAGTTATAAACAACTGTTACTTCAGAATATGTGTATTATGTCATATGCTCTGATTCTGTCAATGTGTCAAGTTAATAGCACTACTTTTGTAAAAGTGTCCCTGTTTTTCATGACCTGTCCCTGATTCTGCAGAAATGTGTCCCTGATTGGTGGAGAGTTCTGGTATTGTCACATGTGATGTGTGATGAGGGACTGTCCCACATGGGAAAGGTGTCACTCCTACAGTCTCCCGTCGTGCAATCTGAAAGGTGGTCAGTGTGCAGTTGGTATGCGGTAACATGACTCGGCAGACATCTGCGTTAACAAACTCAAGTCACATGTCAGCATTGCAGAGTATCGGTTCCCATGTATCAGGCAGATGGGAGCAGATTGTATGAGGAACACACATATAATATGAGTACGTCACTGGACAGGCCGCCGAGTCCGTACAGTCGAACGGCTGCCATCGCAAAATGGTTACACATACCCGATACTGTAGTCATGTAGTCCGATGTAATATGCATCACAAGGGATTGCACACACCCAGCGTGAGTGACAAATGTAAGCGGAAATGTCGGAGAGCGAGTGGCTGTAAGCGTGTTTGTCTACCAGTATGCCAGTAGTGTCCTATCAAAGAAATGTGGAGTGTAAACATGTATAAGGTGCTGTGCAAACCCACTCACAACAGCTCCCACCTGCTGGACTGTGCCTTACCCGGTTTGTATTCAAAGGCGTCAGCCTGTCCGCAAACAAAGAACCGCCCTATACACATGATGGTAGAAGTACCCTGCGCACATAACTCATGTGAATTAACAATAGACCATGGCATATGTAAAGACAATAGACCGCAAACACCATACAGTGCAGACATCCAACAATATAGCAATGTACTGGCAGATATGTCCGGACCACTGGTGTGTGCATGCCTGGCCGTCCTGTGTTTCATTTTGTGAGCATACCCAGTATGACTGTTACGCATGTTGTAGACTGACAATAGCATCATGTGTGTGAGCATGCAAAGTATGGTCAACTGTATTGCATGTGTCACATGTCCAGATAGTTAGTACTGTGTTGCTGACTCCTCCATTCTACACAGACAGGTGACATGCTGTGTTTGCAGGGTAGCTAATGGTCATGTGGCATTGACAGTTGCTACATGTGTGTATAGCATGGGGGGACATGCAACCACAACCACAGTCCTACACAGCACCGTGGGTGGTGCACATGACTCTCACATGTGTAGGTGTGATGGGGGGGCACAGCCAACAGTTGTACACATCTGCCGCTACTGTACTGGTCTGCCGGGTACTCCATGTCAGTGTGTGGACCTACCTAAATTGCTGGTTGGAGGGATACCAGGCTATGTCAGTTCCCAGCATTAATTACCAGCACAGTGGTGCTGGACGTCCTATTACACATCCTACATCAAACAGCCTGGCCTGCTGTCGTCTGTGTGTGTCATAGGGGGTCGGGGTCAGTCATTGGGCATATCCATAGGCCATTGTATATCATTTGTCTGTATTGGTCCACATCTGTCCAGCTGCATGGAACGTGTGTGGGCTGTATGGACACACATGATGGTCAGCACATAATCTGCAGTGGGTTAGGACACCCTGTGTATTACATCCTACCATTGTATGTGCTACAGAGGTCATGGTGCCACTATGGATGTGTACTGTCTGCTGCCCTAACATTTGGCCACCACAGTCACTTGTATGCTCACATACATACCAGAGCAATGGGTAAGTACACATTCTAATACAACTGCCACTTGTTAGGTCAATAGACAAACCCTGGTTGTGTTACAGACTGGAGGACGGTGCTGGAGTGCTGCTTATGTCGGATGCACACAGTGCACCTCCCATACATGGCCGAGCACAGGTACTGTCATGTTTGGCATCCATTGTACTGTGTACTGTGTGCTGGTCAGAGAGGGGAAATCCGTGGGTACCTACTGTGTCAGTGCATATGCCTTGTGTTGCCTCTTTGCCAAGGGCAGGTCATACTGTGCACAGGCTGTCGCCGACGTTGCCCTACTCAGGTAGTTCCTTCACCAAGTCACACTGTGCCTGTACAGGCCTTGGCAGTGGTGTTGGGCTGTGTGGCCCTGCCCCATGCTGTTCCTGCTGCAACTGTTACTGCAGGATAACATTGTGTAGCATAGCAAATAACATAACAACATATATGCACGTAGCTTGTGAATACTGCAGAGCCCCAACAGATGTGAAATGAGCATCCCAAACACATGCACATGTATATGTCTTGCCTGTGCATCCGCCTCAGTATGGTGTGAGTGTTCAGGTGTGTGTGCATTGCTGATGGGTGTTATAAGCCACTACACCAGTGTTCACCTAGTATCCTCCACTAGGAGACTGTAGGGGATGTCCACATAGGCATTGGTGTGGTACAGCTGTGTCAGACGCCATATATCAGACACATCACAGCTTCCAGAGCAGACAGCACACACATTCAATCTCATACCCTGGCCATTGCATAGGGCCTAGCTGTTGGAGGGTATGCCCCTGCACTGACTGTAGGCCCTACCTGCTCCCTGGGTGGTGCTACGTGTGCAGGCTATAGCACGCAGTACCCCAGGGTACTCATCCATGTGGTTGAACAGATTCATATTGCTGGTCCACTAATCAAGTGTGTGGAAGACCTGTACGTGCTCACTAGCATGTGTTGACATGGCATCTGTGAACTGGTGCAATACTCTGGATGCAGATGCCTGTGAGATACCCATGATATCCCCAGTTGTGCTGTGTGAAGTACCTAGGCCAACACATCCCATGGTATCCAATGTGATGCGTTCCCCTCGGCCTGTTTGATGTGTTAGGCACAGGTCAACAAGCTGCTGTAGGAGGTCTCTGTCCACCCCATAGTGCTCCAACATCCCCAGCCCATGTAGACCCTGGTAAGTCACCCTTGGTCTATAAAGTCTTATGTCACCCCAGTAAGGGTTGTTCAGCAGCATACACATCCGCACTGCCCCAGCCTCCTGCACATGTTGGTATATGTTGCCTGCTGCAGCTCGTGTCATTTGGTTGGACTGTGTCATGAAATGTCCCTGCAGGTATACACGCAGGTATACACCGGTGGTGTAGAGTGTGGATGAAACGTGTGTATGCTGCTTGCTCATATTAATGTATTGTTCATGTGCGGGCTGGCCATGTCATCAGCTGATTGTGCTGATCAACACCTGTTTGTGCAGCCTGTACACCCTGACTACCCCACCACTGCAGTCATCCCTCCCAATGTCACCAGGCAGGTATAGACACACCCCTAGCTTAGGTTTGCTAAGGCAAAAGCAGTCCCGAGGCACAGTTCTGCAATGTACGTACAGTATGCCTGACTCCCCTCCCATGCTGTCAACTATATGCGAGACCTGCACCTGGCTGACTACACACATACACTCCAGGGACCAGCAGCACACCCTGGTGATAAATGTGATACACCATAGTCAACCTCATCTGCATAGTATAGTCTTCTAATGAATAGTTATATGACCCATACCGAACCGCCAACATATTAACCACTGCTCAGTGTCGCTCAGATCCACACACAACTGGCAACAGGTGCCTTATCATCACCATATTCGATGTCCCATGGTCTTCCCAGCAACAAAATACCCAGTGTCTACACGACTACAACCCGTGGCCCTGCACACCACAGACGATGTGCATTAACACCACGCCATGGCAGATATACATAGATCCCAGGTTATCACGTACAGATCATCCGGCACAAATAGTCAATAGTGCTGATGTCCCCAGACATATGTTCACATCTATGTCCACCTCTACATCTACATATATCACATATATTATTTGTAGACATATATACATGGACATATATATATGTATATATACATACACACATATACATGTACACACATATGTAGATATGGCATTTATATCACAACAACGAACCACATGACAGCAATGCATTAGACAGGAATGAAAAGGAAACTACATGTGCCACCTGCATCATGTAGTGTTGTTAATATTAAGGCACGTGTGTTATGTTGCATCACACGGGTCAGACCGTAGCAAGGGTAAGAGTAGGTTTGCTGACAGTTACTCACCAGACCTATTGGCGACTGTATGTGTCGACAACCCAGTGTCTTGGCAGAATATGTGCACTGTGGACACTAAATAGGTCAGCAACAAAACAAACTGGACACATCCTGCAGCTAGCCACCCACAGATACCAACACATATGCTATAACTGCCAAACACACACCTGCCATGCCCTGGAATCGAGCATCTACCTGTTTAGTCTACCACACTACAGCATTATGCAGTAACAGAATGCGCTACTGAGTTCCGGCATCACCGCACTCCCAGAGGCATACTTCTAGGCGGATGACATCATCCACAAAGGCAAAGACGCCGATAGGGAATGTATGTGGTGTGAGCCATCTAAAAGCATTACTCTGTCCACAGGCAGCTGGAAACACACACACTTGGCAGGGCTGGGAATCGAACATACACCTAACTACCTTATTATACTACAGCATTCCACAGTTACAGAACGTACTACCGAGATTACTTAACACAGCACTCCCAGAGGCATACGTCTAGGTGGGTGACATCATCCGCAAAGGCAAAGTTGCCGATAGGGAATGTATGTGGTGTGAGACGTCTAAAAGCATTACTGTGTCCCCAGGCAGCTGAAAACACACACACACACTTGGCAGGGCTGGGAGTCGAACATACACCTAACTACCTTATCACGCTACAGCATTACACAGTTACAGAATGCGCTACCGAGATTACTGAGCACAGCACTCCCAGAGGCATACTTCTAGGTGGATGACATCATCCGCGAAGGCAAAAACGTCGATAGGGAATGTATGTGGTGTCTAAAAGCATTATTGTGTCGCCAGGCAGCTGGAAACACACACACACAGGCACACACTTGGCAGGGCTGGGAGTTGACCATACACCTAACTACCTTATCACACTACAGCATTACGCAGTTATAGAACACGCTACCGAGATTACTAAACACAGCATTCCCAGAGGCATACTTCTAGGTTGGTGACATCATCTGCAAAGGCAAAGGCACCGATAGGGAATGTATGTGGTGTGAGGCATCTAAAAGCATTACTGTGTCCCCAGGCATGCTGAAAACACACTTGGCAGGGCTGGGAGTCGAACATACACCTAACTACCTTATCACACTACAGCATTATGCAGTAACAGAATGCGCTACCGAGACTACTAAACACAGCACTCCCAGAGGCATATGTCTAGGTGGGTGACATCATCCGCAAAGGCAAAGTTGCCAATAGGGAATGTATGTGGTGTGAGCCATCTAAAAGCATTACTGTGTCCCCAGGCAGCTGAAAACACACAAACACACTTGGCAGGGCTGGGAGTCGAACATACACCTAACTACCTTATCACGCTACAGCATTACACAGTTACAGAATGCGCTACCAAGATTACTGAGCACAGCACTCCCAGAGGCATACTTCTAGGTGGGTGACATCATCCGCAAAGGCAAAGTCGCCGATAGGGAATGTATGTGGTGTGAGGCATCTAAAAGCATTACTGTGTCCCCAGGCAGCTGAAAACACATGCAGGCACACACTTAGCAGGGCTGGGAGTCAAACATACACCTAACTACCTTATCACACTACACCATTATGCAGTTATAGAACGCGCTATCGAGATTACTAAACACAGCACTCCCAGAGGCATACTTCTAGGTTGGTGACATCATCCGCAAAGGCAAAGTCGCCGATAGGGAATGTATGTGGTGTGAGCCGTCTAAAAGCATTACTGTGTCCCCAGGCAGCTGGAAACACACACACACACACACACACACACACACACACACACACACACACACACACACACACACACACACACACACACACACACACCTGGCAGTCGAACATAAAGCTAACTACCTTATCACACTACAGTATTATGCAGTTACAGAATGCGCTACCAAGATTACTGAACACAGCACTCCCAGAGGCATACTTTTAGGTGGATCACATCATCCGCAAAGTCAAAGACACCGATAGGGAATGTATATGGTGTGAGGCATCTAAAAGCATTACTGTGTTCCCAGGCAGCTGAAAACACACACTTGACAGGGCTAGGAGTCAAACATACACCTAACTACCTTATTACACTACAGCATTACGCAGTTACAGAACAAGCTACCGAGATTACTGAACACAGCACTCTCAGAGGCATACTTCTAGGTGGATGACGTCATCCGCAAAGGCAAGGATGCCAATAGGGACTGTATAGAGAGTGAGCAGTCTGAAAGCATATTACTGTCCCAAGGTAGACGTAGACAAACACATGGCAGTGGTGTGATCGGGGCAACTAAATATCTACGGAGCACTACAACAACACTACATAGATACAGGATGCGCCACAGACAGTACACCCTTCAAGACAGTCAACCAGTGTGTTCAATGTAGGCATCCATCGTGATGTTGAAAATGGACATCTGTTGCCTGGATGACCACCATCGCTATACAGGATGTCAATGGCCATGCCCATACACAGAGGCACATCACTGACACAAGGAGTCACTGGGCATGCCCACAAGCTTAGTATCACACATTAATTTGGAATGTACTGTGTGTCCATCTACAAAATGGCGTACTGGACATGCTCACACACTTAGCAGTTGCAAAGGGCCGTTTGCATGCACACGGATTCTAAACATGGAATAGCGCAGTTTGGAATGTACTGTGTGTCCATCTACACAACGGTGTACTGGGCATGCTCACACAGCAGTTGCAAAGGGCCGTCTTGCATGCACATGGATTCTAAACACGGAAGGGCGCAGTTTGGAATGTACTGTGTGTCCATCTACACAACGGCATACTGGGCATGCTCACACACGTAGCAGTTGCAAAGGGCCGTCTTGCATGCACACAGATTCTAAACATGGAAGGGCGCAGTTTTGAATGTACTGTGTGTCCATCTACACAACGGCATACTGGGCATGCTCACACACTTAGCAGTTGCAAAGGGCAGTCTTGCATGCACATGGATTCTAAACAAGGAAGGGCACAGTATGGTGTTACTGTCCCCACGTACATGAAGGCCACTCACATGTACTGACCAGTACACACTCAGGAGCCATCACAGATGTCTCAGGTGCAGATCACAGAGGTACACACCACAGTCTACAATGTAGCCCTCAGACATCACCATGTCGTTGGACCAGCAATATACAGCCATATATTACCACAGCACCGTGTGACTCATGACCAGTGGACTGTACATAGGTCTACAGCAATTGTGCAGACTACACATGTACCGACAGGGTTCCATCATGTGTTATGCATTGCAATGATACCACTGTACATAACCAGGTCAGCTCTACACATACCAGGGGCCCTGGGTCTTACACAGCTGTGACAGATGACTGTCGCTGTACACCAAAGAACACACATGTTTGGATATGACATACATGTAATCACAGTGGATATGTGCATGGACCACACACACAACACATATGTACATAGTATAGCTTTTGCTGTCCTCCATGCAGACAAGTGGCTACAGCAATCACATGCATGCAAATGGAAGGTGGGTCCACGGCTGTTGAATGCTAACAGTACATGAGGTAGCAATGTTGACTGAGGACACATTCCCTCTGTACTAGTTACCCATGACACCCATCATATCATACAACAGTCCATGTGTTATGTATGTCATCACACATGTCCACCAATTGCAATGCATACAAACATGGCTACATGACAGGCATGTAGCACCAACACACATGTTCAGTTTGTAGTGTGCATGCAGCTACCATGCATGTGCAGTAGCTGATGTATGTAACTCATCTGTGCCCAACTACAACATGCAGTTGCAATGCAGCCCCATCATTGACACCTGTATATGATGACATACTGACAGTACGGTAGGATGTACATCAGGTATGGATGGATGTGTGTACATAAAGTGGTGATCCACCTGTGCAGATGGATGTTTTCCGGGGACAGCTCACAGGTGTATCACATGCCATCCTACCATTACATGTGCAAACAGTACGCCATGTTACTGTTACTTGATGGTGAAGACATAAAACCTACACAGCAGTCAGGTGTTACTGACTGTAAGTCACATGACACCTGTAACACTTACATCCTCCTGTGTGCATATAGCAGCACAATTGCTGGATGTAGCGTTGGTACACATAATGCGGCCAATACTGCTGAATGTCTGTCAGACGTATCATCATTTAGTAGGTGTATCATTCACAGTACTGCCATGGGTGTTTGCTTGTGTGACCATATATGCCACATATGGTGGGGAATACATCCCAATTGTTACACATCCCTGTACACTGTTGTAGAGATCTGAACATACTGCAGTGTGGAAAGCATGACGTAGGCAGGGGTGGTGTGTGTATCACACACATATCAGCTATCCATATGTGAATGACATTTGTGGTCTCCACAGTGTGTGTGCGTGTATGTATGTATGGCTGTCTGGTGCATGGAGTGAGAGTGTATGCTACCATACAGAACACATAGGATCCCTAACCCCTCATGGTGATGCAGTCTACTACCCTGTTGATGCCATCGGTCTCAGCTGTACTGGCTACCTGTACATATTCTTCTCTTTGTCACGTCGTGTGGGTGCACAGTACTGTGAGGGTGATGACCACATAGGCAGGGGTCCTCACCTCAACACTATGGGATGTGCGTTATAGTGTTGTTGACCCCGTGAGTGTGGGCATGTTACTGTAATGTGACAGGGTATTACTGCTACACAGTGAGGCCTCATGCTATCAAGTGGCCTCTAACGTTATCATTGGCCGGACCACTGTGTTCAATCCCTGCACCATGTCAACATACCTGTGAAGTGACCTGGTATGGATGTCACGTCTCTAGCCACTGTAGCCCATTAAACTGCCCACATGCTTCTAGATCAGTATATGTGTGGACATCTGTGGTATGTTAGCCTTTCCAACAGTCAGGTTGAGGCTATGTATAGCATGCTGATATTGCCATATGTGCCTGTGAGTACTCCACAGTTACACATGGGAGACTGCAAACACTGCTACCTGTAGGCACATGCAAGTAGACCATAAGGAGGCAACCAGGGCATCATTACCAACATGTTGTTACTGCTATTACCGAGACACATACTGTGAACATATAACAATGCATGCTAAACCTGTACTACATGGTATGTCTGGTGCGTGTCAACAGTACACAACTAATGTAATATACACTTCTCTCACTATTCTTACACAAGTAATGTAATATACACTTCTCTCACTATTCTTACACAACTAATGTAATATACACTACTCTCACTATTCTGTTCACCCTGTGCATCAGACCATTTGAGCATGTCCCTGCACTGATGGTGTGGATGACAGGGATGCGGCACAGGCTTCATTATATGCACAGGGTGATAATGTTTGCCAGGGGCATAGGGTGCACCAATGGATGACATCATGTGTGTGGGTAAGGGCCGGTGATATAATTGGACATGTCTGTTCAGTATGCATGTGGGTGTTGTGGTGCCCTACAGATGTGTTTGCTGTGTGTGTGTATGTGTGCACACAGTTCTGCCTTTTGTGAGGCCTACACAGGGGTATTGTTGACAGCTCCAGATTGTACAGACCAGGTTGTACAGCTCACTGTGTCCGGCCACAGCTACCTGACCTGTGCCTGCCAGGGGTTGCATGGGCACTACCAGGCAGAGGTACAGATTGGCTACTGTCCGACGACACATGTCCATTGGAACCGTGTCCTCGCTGGAAATGTCCAGGGCCATGTCCATGTGGCCTGCTGTGTCCTGGTGTGGGCAGTGCAGCACCAGCTGCATTGCTACTGCTACCGGCACTATGGGAGCGGGCATGTGAGGTGACACGCTCACGCTGACCTACATTAGGTGGTGTAGCTGGCCTATGTCCACATGGCCTACGTCTCACTCCTACCAGATGTTCCAGCACAGACAGCTCACGCTCGTGGATTGCCACGCCACGGTCAAGGATTCCGACCATGTCACCCAATCGCCTGTCCAGAACATCAGCAATCTGCTGTTGAGCATTTGCAGATGCCTGGATGTTGTCATTTAGGGTACGGATAGCAGCCCTCTGCAGCCTCTGTCCTTCTCTGTTCTGCCATTCAGCATGTGCCTGTGCCGCCATTACAGTCTGGAACATGCGTCTGGTGATACCAGCTGCTGCACTCTGTCCTGCAGGTGCATGTCTGCCAGAGGTCCACCTACGAGTAGCACTGGCCACATGCCTGTGTGGCACATCTGCAGTCATTACACTGACACCATGGTGTGGAGACACACCTTCTGTAGCCACCACATGTTCCTGTTCCACGCTAACAGACGGTGACTGTCCTTCCTCTATGGCCACTGGTGATGCGGTATGTGTTGGCAGCAGAACTGTGTGTGGGGAAGAGGCGGACATAGCTGGGGTGGCAACCATTGGCACAGATTCAGCCCCTGACAACCCTGCCTGTACCGCATGCATATGTTCATCACTGCTAGTATCTGTGGGGACACTAACATCAGATGGACCACAGGAGGGTAATGCACCTACATCAACTGTGAATGCAAAGAAAGAGTCTAAATTACAATAGACACACAGACACACACACACACACACACACACACACACACACACACACACACACACAGACACACACAGACTCACACAGACTCACACAGACTCACACAGACACACACAGACTCACACAGACACACACAGACACACAAAGACACACCATGCATGTGATTTGACAGACACAATCATGGTAGTATGCATGCATCCCCGTGATACACCATGTGGACCAGAACAGGATAACAGTACACATGGCTGACGTGACCTTGACATGTAATCTGCTGACGTGTGCATTAACATGCATACATGTCTGACACAATGGTGTCCTGACACATGTACAGTGTAGTAATGGGCATCACATTGCGGTGTTGTCTGTATGCCCTACAGATAGAATGCATGCTTAGCAAATGTGCATGAGCATGAAAGGGTAGTGTGAGCCATCTACATTGCTATACAGTGTGAAGTACAGACTCTGTGCCATGGCATGGCATCATGAGGCATCTATATTGCTATACAGTGCATAATATGTACACATTGCATAGCCAGAACTGCATGCATACCCATGACATAACTGTGGATTGTGACCCACGATGCTGAGGTGTATACACATCAAACCATGCTGTGTCATGTGACAGGTCACTGGAGGACCTACAGATGACACCCCTGCACAACTACTACAGAGTCTTAGCTGCCTGGCAACCATGTCCACACATAGCAGACTTGTCAATTTATCATGTCCCACATGACATTGATGTACCACACACACGAGGTGCACAGTTAACGGTGATGTCCTACAGCAGCAAGGGAAATGTACAGTATCTGTGGCCTGATGTGGTGTCAATGTCTGTGGAAGCTGTACAGGTGACTACTGTCATGCTATGTGACAGTCGTGATGTTCAACACATCTTATATGGTAGACTTCAGTGACACCTCCACTAGCTGTGCACAGGCTTTTAGGATGTCCAGTGTACCACATCAACTGTATAATCAGTCAACTAAGGCTATAATTGGACCATGTGTGGAGAATGTGCAACAGGGTGTATACACATCACATCTACTGTGTGGCTACGTGTCTCTGGCCATCCCCCATGGCCATGTGTGGACATGTGTTGGCCAAATGTGTCTGATGGCCGTCTATCTCACATGTCTGTGTTGTCCCATATGACATACACCCATAGATGTCAGATATGTCACCATCCACAGGGCTATGCAGACAACGGGTTGTATGTTTGGTATGTGGGGTATGGGTTATGGGATAGTGTGACAATATTGCAGCCAGAACACTACATGTCTGGGACATGTCATATGGCACATCACAATGTGTGCACCCATTGCAGGGGCATATAACTCAATGGTGACTCCTGTGGGCTGCCCATATCACAGCTCACTGTGTGTTACTGTTTGTGTACCACACGTGTTGTTCCAATGTATAGTACATATGTCCACACATGTAGCAATGACAAATACTGTGGTTTCATGTCGGTGTATCATTTCATTTGTATATATTTCACATGGGTAGCCAGTGTGAATGATGGGTGATGCGACCTGTATATCGTGACTGGACTGCACATCAAGTGTACAAGAGTTAACTGGCCACATGGCGAATAGATCTATGCTTTAACATGTCTGATACTGATTACAGTCTCACCTGCAATGGACTGATGTCTGTGCGGCACGCCAGAGGTACCTGTATAGGGGAGACACAGCAGTTTAAACATTATCCATGACTGTATGACAGCCACAGAGTGCACTGTGCATGTTAACACATTCGCCTGTACAATAGCATATAGTATGCACATGTGTGCATACACAGGGTAGCATACTGGAGTATGCAGCATGTGTGTCAACATACCTTGCATATGATGTTACATTACATAATGTACAGTGACACATGCAACTAAATGGGATACAATAGTCATATGTGCAGTACTGACTTACCAGGCAATTCCAGGCTCATTGGTTGGGAGACACCCACCTCCACGATGGCAGCTAGTGTTTGTGGATGCTGTTCTAAGGGTGTCCCCAGACTGGCCAGTAGCTCCTCAGTGTGTGTGAGTGGGGGCTGGGTTGGTGGCCCACCACCTGTTCCACCTTGTTCCCTGGTGATTGCAGTGGCACGCTGTTTTGCATGTCGTATCAAGTCCATGCAGTGTCTGTGCACCTGCTGGTAGGTGCGGTTATGGCCACCCACATCATTCATCCTCCTGCGAAGATCCTGCCACAGGTCATTACACTGCTAGGCATGCTGTGGCACATGGCTGAACAACACCTCATAGTTCTTATGGAGGTACAGGATGAGGACATCATCCTCCTGGTGGCTGTACGCTGGCAGGTGTGTACAAGGCATTATCTGTAAGACATAATGATGGTGACAGGTCACAGTATCAGAGATGTACAGAGATACTGCTGCACATACATTTCTAGTAAATCTAGTACATCTGCACAGTTATCTTTGCAGATCATCATGACATTGACACGACTGACATGTTTGTGTCACACACATGTAACACCTGTTATGCATTGGATATCATCATCATATAGGTGTGTCACCTCATTACATTGTTCATACTCCATGTGAATGCTGTCTTGATGTGGGCATGTCTGTTTGCCTGCACTGGTGTTCTTACCTATCAGCACATGCCTGGATGTGTCCACGGTAATGCTGTTGACCTTGATACTGTGCATATGTCACATATCAACACATACACTGCCTTAATGGACTTGAGCAGTGACAATGCACACATACGGATGGAAACCTTTACATGCATGTGTTTTGCCATATACATCTACACGGCACTGTACAGATGTTCAACATCCTGCCATGGATCGCCTGTGTTGCACATGTGATAGACATGGGACAATGGCTAGTCGGACATCATTTGCAGGGATGGTTATCAACTATAGCATGTACGGGCAAGGCTTCCTAGCTGTATCCGACAGCCATTTTCCCACCGCGAGGTGCATCAGTGCCACATTACTGATCCAGACAGTTGATACTACATCTACCATGCGGTAATCACACCATGTATGACAGAGATGATATGTGCAGCTTTGATGGACAGGGTTGCATGGTATGGCGGGAGTATGTCACATGTATTGCACAGGGATCTGTCCAGCATGTGGTGATCCTAGTTGTAGGACGGTGGCTGTCCATGACGTATGTCTTTCAGATCAGGATATGGACATGTAGCATGTCCAACATCATAATGTAGCACATGTCTTTTTGCAAGGTAGACAGCATGCTGCATAGTGGAGGTGAGGATTGTGAAGGCTGGTATCGCCCATCCACGCATGGCCTATACCCCTTAAAGGTGATATGTGATCCAATATTGGTCACCCGAGTGCTGTGTATGACTGTCCAATGATCTCCATGCTCATGGATGGCACCCTGTCATGACATGGGTACCTCGTATGACTAAGGGGCCTGGAGACATCACCAACTCAGGGAGGTGAAATACACAGCACCATCCCTTACACAGTGTCCATAATGTTGACCGCAGCCTAGGTGGTAGTTAATGGGTACAGGGATATTCACCTAGCGGTGACAATGCTGATATCATCTGTCAGAATGTGCACATATGTCACACACCTCACCTACAAAGCCCTTTCTGTATGTTGTTCACAATACTGAGACAGCTATTGCACATAGGTCATGGCCATTCACATCCTTACATACACAGATGCCTCACATTTGTCTGTGTGGTATGGGCTACAATGAGGGTGGAGTACAACACATTAACCCTGTTTTTCTGTAGCTGGCACTGGTGTGATATGCACATATCAATCTGGCACCTTTTGTAGTGCTGATTCTGTCAACAGGCCACTGGTAGAACACTCCTGTGACATACAAAGGTATATGTAGTCAAACATCCATACTGTCATGTACATCAGTACTGCTAACATCTACATTGATAATGGTTCATGGACTTGCATACCATATTCAGCAGGGTAATAGTGTGGTGCCACCAATTATGACTGTCGTCACCACTCGTGGGTTGATATTATCCAACACCCTAACTGTATTGTATTTTCATGCTCAGCACTTGTTCAGAACTTGTGAGCACTTCATGAGCTACTGATTAATATAGCACCCATTCCACACCATTTCTCACAAGTACACTGTCTGTTCTTACATTTCCAGCTTACTTACCGTACAACAGCTGTTGTACACATGTAACTCACATATCTTGTGAGACATGGTTGTATATACAGGCATGTCCAACTGTCACGTACCAGTGCTATTGCCTGTCTATATGATGAATATGTCGTACATGTGGCAATAGAGCAATTGTCTCATGTACACAGTCAATGCTCACCTCCCAACCTATGACACTACAGCCTGTGGGAGATGCACATATGCAGCCCTGCTGGGGGTAATGCTGTCACCAACCCTGACTGAACCTGACAATCATGTGGGGATGTGTAACATTCGCAACACACCCCACTCATCACATAGTCTCACAAGATCTTCACCACCACAGGCCACACATATGGGTACAACTTGTGCAGTACCTCTCCATACTCTGTGTAGGCACAAAAGGCAGCCACCATCACCAAACACAACAACAATAACTTATAGCTTACAGACTCATGTGTGCCCATCACATTCAGCCAATAGGGTGTTATAACATACACAACACACCTGTCATAGGTGACTCTGTAGGCGGTCACACTGATGTTCCACTCAGCAGGCTACACAGGGTGATAGTCGCTTACATCTTACTGTCGGGTAACTGGTTCTGCAACATAACCTATGCACCCATGCCACACCTCACCAGGTACAATTTGACTGTCATTCTCCATGTTAGTGTGACTGCCCTGAAATGCAACTTCACAGACTACATGTGCAGGGACATGCAATAGCTCACCGGTCTTGTAGCCCTGAAGGTATGGGCCAAGCCCTGGGGAGCATTATGCATTCATCCGGACCTGTTACCACTGTACAACAACTGACTGTGTCACTTCAACAGTTGCCTATGGTTCTGCTGTCATTCCACAGGCATCTGGTATCTGTCCGCTTTGAATGACATGGTCAACAAAACACGATGCTTTGGCACAGATGACCTGCACCTGTCAGCCCTGGGAGTACAGATAACATGTAAGGCTCTTGCTGCTTCTATACTGCCTGTCTTGCACAGTTTCCAATAACATTCATCACCAGAATGGGAATAGCAAGCAAAACATGGGGTCATGTGACGCAATGCTTGACATCTTCATCTCTGACGCACACAGGTAAGGCACTCCTTATAATGGACCACTTCAATATCTCTGCAGTGACTGGGACCTGCCTCTAGGCTCTGCAGAGCACACCTGCAATGACAGGTTATACACAGACCATACCTTTCAGTCATGTAACCTGGACCGGCACACCCACGGCTGAGGTGTTCCCATATTCCACTATGTTGTACACACATCCTGGCTAGTTACTTAGCACAATGCATCAGAGGTGCTCCACGTGCAACTAACTGTGGCCAGAACTGCTATACACATTGTAACAAGCTACAGATTCAACAACATACCCCACGGTTACCAGACCTCATTTCTTGGTGTACTGGACAGTAGGGCTCAGACAGGTACTACTGATGTGAGACTGACACTACCCCACGCTTAACTTGGATAGCCACTCATGTACCGACACATTAGGCCAACGCTGTCTAGGATTCATAACCTCCACTCAGCTGGATCAACCCATACACACCACCTCCAAGACCAACAATATCCTTAACATGGACACTACCAACATGTGACTGGTGTTCCACACCTGGGGTTATCCTCTCGTTGGTGGATTCTGAACATATGCTAATCACCCTTGTTATCCACATCCCGGCACCACACCCTTCATGGCATACACAGTACAAGAGTACTACAACGCCTACTACAGACGTCTTATGACAGCAGTAGTTAACATCATGACACCCGTGCAGATGGACAATGCATATACAAATGCTGAAACATACCCCAGTGCACTTCATTAGCACTTACACAACTGCATGGATCATGCTATTCCACACAGAGCCATGATGGTACCCTCCAGATAACGGACGACACTCTGGGGGTCCAGTTCCATGGACATAATTTACAACAACAGGTGGAGGCTGTTGCAAAGTGGAGTACAATCCCATGGGTGGGGTAGCTCACTGGTTAGCCTCAGTAGGGCTACAGGATCTGTCATCACATACTCCGAAACTAGCTACGTAAACATTACTGCAACACATTCCAGGGTGTACCGCAAGGCATTATGGAGGTATGTCAGTAGTCAATGGCAATACCCACATCTGCTCTGACATACAGCAGTTACTCAGGAACATTACAGAACCAGGTGATGTTGGCAACATGCTGGTGGATGGGTGCAATGCTAACATTACACCCTCTCACTCCCTACAGGGCCACAATCCATGCAGGAACATTGCGGTGTCCCTGTGGTCACACCTACACAGTACTAACCTGCACTCTATATGGCCTGGAACACTGGCTCCATGTGACCGTCCAACATCCCAGGCTGTGATTTACACAAACCTCTGAACGACATGTCTCCCCACTTGGCCACCATATTCAGTAATAGCCTTGTATCAGACATTGTGGCCCCTGAATGGCACACAGCAACAGTTATCACACTCCACACAGGTGGCGCCACAATGCATGAGGGGAACTATTGCCCTATACACCTGACTGGACTGTTCTGCAAGGCTATGGGGCACATCATCATGGAAGTCATTCACAGAGACATTGGTGGGCTCCAGTCCTTTGATGCCACCCAGGTTGGACTTGTTAGGGCCAGAGCATGGCTCCTACACCTGGTGGACACCTTTGATACAGTTACCAGTTAGTTGATAACAATAAGGGGTCCACACAGCCTACATTGTCCTCTCATTGCCTTTCAGCACTGTTCTCCATTCTGGTATTGACAACATACACATCCACCTGCACATCGACCCCTATGTCTCAGGATGTTACGCAAAGTGGCTCACGGACAGGACACACACAATGAGGGTAGCATACCATAGTACCTACTGTATTTCAGTTACACTTGGCGTACCACAGTCCTCAGTCATAGGGCCCCTCATGTTCGGTATATGCTTCCCTGAGGTACAGGCTAGCACAGAGGGACTTTCCCTGCCTAGCTTTACAGACAACTGCATACAAAGCACCATGATTGATCCACCAGCTGATACTGACTCCCTCCATAAGGGTGCCACTGTGACGGATACCTGATATCAATATCATGGCCTCAAGCTGCATGACACAAGGTGCATGAACATCCCCTTTGCATTACACCATTCACCCACTGACTATCACATAGGTGATAGTCCCCTACATACATGTCACATTGTACGTGATTGTAGTACATACGTATGTCGCACCCACTCCTTTGATAATCATATTGCCACTGTGGCGTGGATATCCTTCTACATGGCCACACTTATCTGTACTGGGTTTGTAGCTGGAACATAGGCACCCATTGCACCTCTGAACTCCAGACGTATACACACATTCAAGGGTACAACACACCATTTAGGGTGCACCTTACACAACAGCTATGGCTTTACATACCACAACATTAACACGCCATGATGTTTATTGAGCTCCGACGGTTGACGTATGCGGCAGAACGATGGACACCATGTCTGTACACATTTGCATACTACATACTCAGGGGTGACCTCCGCTGAACAGACAGGGCCCATGTCCACAAAATATTCATGGACATACTCCACATAAGCGACATAAGCAAAAGCCACTGTCAGCAACATGCTCATGGATATGTGCACACACGCAACAATGAGTGGGATGTGCTTGAGGGTTACATACCCAAACCAGACACTCATCATGCTTTGGAACATGATTCCTATGTACATCATGTGGGGACACTCAGTAGCACTGTTCATGTGATACCTCACTTGGTGGATGGGAGACACATGTACGCCAGGGATCACTGCAGTGGCTGTACTATGCAGAGGTGCAGGTAACACATGGCTTTGCTGTTCACAGACAGGACACTACCCTAGAGAGGTGCCACTGGTGTGAACACTGTAGTTGACCTTACACATAGACTTGCCAGACTGCATAGTACCCCACTATGAACCTGTGAAGCTATTACATGTCCTTTGTGCATGGTTAATTGAGTAGCTCTTCCATTTAGATTATCTCTCATGCTATTACAGTGTCCCGTGAATACAAGCCATATGTATCCTGTTATTGTATATTGTACATGCCAATAGATGATACCTTTGGTATGCATGATATGCCTGTTATGCTGTGTAGAATATCTGACATATCTACCTACAATACTGTACATTACACATATTTTACATAGTATCCAATAATGCAAAGCATACTTGCACAGCGGGACCACCTTAGACATGTCATTGTCGTTATATGCCCATACACATGCCTACTGTGACAGTATATCGACATATACTATCCCCTGCTATGGCACATACTTGTTGGACATACCCTACCACTGACAGCGGGTGGTATGGAATTGTTCTGTTTAAAGCCCTGATGTAGCATCCCTTGTGGTGTCTGTGATGTTTACCTTGTGGCCCACTGCAGGACACACAATTTCTACAAGCGTTACTATGCTCAACAAAACATCACTACATAATACCTTTTTCCACTTTATGCATTGCGGACACTTTTAATTAATACAAAACAGGCTATACATACACTAACATAATTAATACAAAACAGGCTATGCATACACTTACATACCAAGTGTTCTACATACCTTGTTATCGTTCCGGACTTTCATGACTATCTCTCTTACACTGTTTAAGCAGTTCTATGGTATGAGCATACGGTTTGAATGTCTGGCAAGTCATCCTTATATACGTCGATACCTGTAACATGTGGTTTCCTGCCACCAATTGGTGTTCCTGAGTGACTTATTACTTGCACATCAGCTGTGCAGCTACTCCATTTACCAATTACGCAGCAACAGTGGGGTATAATTGAATTCTCCACTTGGGCATTGCCCATTTCCCCTACCTTCGGGGAGACGGCCTGTATTGTGTTTTGTTGTGAGTAATTGCAACTGCTATGTGTAGAGATGCAGATAGTTTGGATTCATGTCCCCCGTGGACTGTGTGTGATGGCTAGAGTATGTGGTTCTACATGTGAGTGTTCCTGTCATCCCAACCATCTGATAAGGGATTATTGCAAACAAAACCTGTAACATCGCCATTTGTTCCATTATACAACGGCTAAGATTTCACATGGTGCCTTTACATGTGTCTCTCACAAAGTATGTTAATGCTTCTGCAGATGTAATTGACTGACTGGATGTTTTTGCTGTAATTACAGTCTGTATTGCTATAGTTTCATGTGTGGGGGATGTAGGTGGGTGTACATAGCATATACAGGTTTGTGGGGCTTGCATTTCTACATTTTCCATATATGTGTGTGGGCTCCTTCCATAATTAAAGAGCTATCAGTTAGCAGACTTTTGATACGGGCATATACATTGGGCCATTGTTAATTGGTTTCTATATAGTATGCAGGTGAGGTTGATACTTCCATACCTCTGGAATTACAGCAATATATAAAGGAATGTTACTAAATGACAGCTGTCCCATGTATTTCTGTCCCAGATATTTGTGGTCATTGCAGTTGTGTTGGTAACTGAACCTCTTTGGCATGGATTGCCACCTTTTCAAATGGCCATTGTGGGACACTTGCGGGACACACATCGGTGTTTACAGGCCGACACATACCCATGGTCAGTACACAGGATAGCACATACTTTTATCCTCAATGCATACTTATTGTTGTAGGACTTTGGCTACTTATCATATTGCATGTAACATTTACGTTTCTTACATACAGGCATAACTATTTAATGCAACTATTACATAATATATGGGACATAATAATGTCCTACAATCTCGGACAGTTGCCCTTTGTAATGTTTTATGTCAGGACACAACTGCCCAGGGAGGGGCTGTCCCTTCTAATGTGGGACAGGTGGTAACCGTATGCCTATGGCTAGCTATAACCACACCTACTGTAATGATCTACCTCCAAGTTGGCACTAACAGACACACGATGCAGACACACACACATACATTACAGTCACATGGAAACACACATGGCACCCACAACACACACATACACAGACTACGGCAATCACAAACACAGTTGAACACAGTAACTACATGGACCGCAACACCGGCAGCGGTAACTAAATGTCCCTTCATATCGTGATAATATTACTCGCGGTTCTAGTGTTCCGGTACTGTGTTCTTTTGGTCTTTCAGCCTCGTGGTTACGCGTGTCGGTATGTGACACATTCCATAGTTGGCAGGTATCCTATTTATTTGTACCTCCAAGGTTTTATGAATGTTGTTGACCTATCTATATATTTGCAGATATCGGTGAATCCGTATATATCAACATATATCTCTCTGTCACCCTTTGTGTATATATATATATATATATATATATATATATATATATATATATATATACTGACAGAGAAAGTGACAGGCAAAATACACCTTTTATTGTGTACTTGTCGGTGTATACTGTTTCCTGGAATCCGCACGTTTGTGTCTGAACCTGTCACATTACACACCTGCCGTAGGTACATCTTGGCTACCATAGTGTTAGGTGATTGTATACATGATTGCATGTTCTACTCCTGGCAGTGGTCGTTTTACCCTTCAGAGCAGGCACTATTAGTACAGGGGTGAATAACACTGGTTTCACCTGCTCTGGACATCATTGACCATGATCTGCGCAATATTCAGAGAAGCTTAGCCCTGTTTTGCGCATATCCGTATAGTCATATTTAAATGACGCTTACCAGCACTGGGCAATGCATATTCCCGCTAACGTGTGCTAAACATGATCTGATGACCTGCATCTGACATGCATTATTCGTGCCTTTGGGATTACGTTACATCCCTTGCAGGACGTGTGACCGGGAACATGCACGACGGTCACTGCATTTACCACTTGGCCATCTGGGCTTTGTACACATGTTCAGGCATTTTGTATGTGGAGTATACTATGGCTGTTACTCCATACTGCACTCACATGGGTAACTCATTTAGTTTACATATGGATGAGTCCAATTAATGGTATGTCCATGTGATGTTTACTGGATGTGCTCCAGCATTGGGTATGTATATCACAGTGAGCCACACACAATAATGTGCTACACCTTCAAACGAACATAGGTGGAGCATGCTGGGGTGACAAATACCTGTCATGGGTACACCCCATGCCTTGACATGACATCCATGATTACATTATGTGGAGCCCCACATTAACACAGCAGGGAATCCATGCAGAGTGTGTGGAGAACAGTGCTTACACACATGTGATCCCGCGATTGCTTCTGCTCCACTGAGCGACAGTTGGTCACTCAATGTTGTGGCGACAGCAGACACTGTTTGCCTCTATTGGTGTATGGCCTCTGACAATCGGGCATGTACCTACCGATGTGCCTAGGAACCTATACACACAGCACCAGCATATGCTGATAGGCGCATGTACTGTTCAGGTGTTGACATTCCTTGTTCCAATAGCTGCTGTGTGTACAATGTTTGAGGGCTGCCTATGTAGGATTCACACAGTAGGCCACCTATACATTACAATTTACAGGTGGTTGTGTGTGTGTGCCATCCATTTTACTGTGTGTGCAGGTGGAGAGGTGTTTCAGTCCGTAGGGGCCTACACTGTCAGAGTATGTGCTATACGTTCCCTCTTTGCCAAGGCGTAGGCATATTGGGTATGCCTCCGTCTGCCTACTGGGGCTGGCACAGGGTGTTCGTGGTCTGAATCCCTCTGTGCCTGTGATGGCCTTGGCAATTGCGGTGGGCTATGAGGGCCTTCACCATTTTTTACCTGCTGCAGCTGTTTCCACAGGATCATATTATGTAGCATGGCACATACTATGAAGATGTGGGCACACGTGCCTGGAGAGTACTGCAAGGCTTCACCAGATGTGTCCAAGCAACGGAACCGTGATTTCAGCATCCCAAACACACGCTCTATGATGATTCTGTTTTGTGCGTGTGCCTCATTATGGCGTTCTTGCATGGGTGTGTGTGCATTTCTGATGGGTGTCATCATCCATGGCTCCAGTGCATAGCCAGCATCCCCCACAAGGTGGCCATGTGGGATGTCTCCCCTGACAAATACCTGATACAGCTGTGAGGCATGCCAGATATGGGAGTCATGGTAGCTTCCAGGGCTGCCAGCACACACAACCATGATAATGCCCTGGGCATTGCACATGACCTGGCAGTTGATGGAGTGGAATCCCTTGCGGTTTATGTAGCACCTACCATGCTCACCAGGTGGTGACTTGATATGTATGTGCATGTAGTCTATTGCACCCAGTACCTCTGGGTAGTGTGCCACATGGTGGAAGTGACGCATATTGCTGGCCAACTCCTCCTGAGTTCGGGGAAGTATATATGCTCATTTGCATGTGGTAACATGGCATCCAGGAACTGGTGTAGTACCCTGGATGCTGATGCCTGTGAGATCCCCATTATATCTCCAGTTGGCCTTTGAAAGGTACCTGTGGCTAGTATTCACAAGCTTACACATACCTTCGTGTCCACTGGGATGGGTCCCCCTCTGTTGTTTCTGGTTCTCAGGCATGGCCGGCACAGCTCAACTATTTGCTGCAAGATGTCCCTGTCCACCCTGTAATGCTCTACTATCTTCAGATCATGTAGCCCCTGGTAGGTTACCCTTGGTCCGAACACTCTTCTCCTCCTCCGGGGCCTGCGGTGGCTGTCAGCATCATCCTCCACAACACCGTCAGTCTCTAACACATGGTGATGAATCACAGCTATGGCAGCTCCCAACATGTACATTTTAAAAGTTCCCCGTGTGTTTACACCTATGGTGCAGTGTTTGGGAATACACAGGTGTGTGTAGGGTGCTTTCACACTTTATACTATTGTGCTGTGAACACCGATGATGTCATAGGGTGTGTATGTACGATTGTAGCTACAGGGTATCTTATGTGTTTTACTACAGGAACTACTATTTTGGTGCCTTTGGTGTTGAATTACATTTGGCTGCCGTGGATTACCTCTTGCCCTTCCCTTTACATTTCTTCACGTTTCACCTACCATTTTCTGGCATGCATCCAGCAGCCTGCTTTCATTTGCACTTTCCTAGACCTGGCTTATCTTGCATAATGTGTTCTATTGCTGGTCTACTGTAGGTTTGCTTTGCTCTGCTATGACAGTTCTCCTTTCTTTGCAATCCGATGTCTCCCCTATCCTGTTTTGCAGGTTTCTGCGAGCAGACTTGTCAGCTGCCGTCCATTGCCCGCTGTGAGTTAATAGGTGTCAATTGCTCAGTTGTACTCCAGTTACCCTACTGCTGCATTTCCTTCTTTTCTTCCCCTGACGTTCCTGTTTGTGCTATGGTTCGTGGTGCGTGCATCCGCTTACCGGGTTTCAGGCACGTTTTCATCCCCATACACATGCGCTTTTGGGCACCATATGTGCTCTCAGCTAAATGATTCTATACCTACCTCCCCACCCCTGTCCTGCAGCTTTGCTTAGCAATGGCCAGACCAGATTTGCATTGCTCCAATGTGCTTACAGCTACGGTGGCACACCCCACTGCTGATGTCATGTATACCTCTGAGCCACTCCTCGGTGTTTTAGCGCTGCACCGTATGGTACATCTTTAATCCGGCGGGATGCTTGCGATTCAGTATTACCTGCCTCATTTGCATGGCATTGAGTACTAATTCATAGTTACCATGCCAAACACTGTCACAGACCCTTAGCAACCCTTGAAGCTTGGTTGTGGTGTACCATGCATACCATTGCGTATTATGGTGAAATCCTGATTTGTATTACATTGCGATTTTATGACATTTGTATATATTTTCTTTGTGTTCCAGTTTGCGCACACATGCCCTGCGGTTGTACTTTGCGTTACTGTGCACATGACATTAAATGTTGTTTTTTAGGTGTTGTGCATCTTTTCTTATGCCATTGGCTGTGTATTTAACCATTGGCATATGTTAACTTTGTAATACATGAGTCTGGACCACTTCCATAGCTCCGATGTTCTGTTTGGGAAAATGTAAACAGTGTTTTTTGGTTTACATTTCCGTGGGCTTACACTATGCCTGCACCACTTCATGAATTGCTATATACCTTCATTTGCATGGTGCGGCACTGTGCATCGGGTGATTAGCATACCTAAGCCGAGGGCTGCGCAGTTCTGGTGTATGCTGGTAGTGCACGTGGAATTGGATCGTACTTGAATCGCTCTACAGCCATATTTGGTGTTATAATGCCTACGCTACTCCTGCGCCTGGCACAAGCTTCATGAATCCTGGGGTAGGTTATTTACATTATTATTTATATTTTTATAAAATATTTTAGAGCCCTCAAGAATACCTTTAATATCTGTTCTTTTTTCTTTTTTTATTATTTATATGTGTTATAATTTCTTTGATATGGTTTCATTTTTTTTATTTTCTTTGATCTAAGAGCAAGTTTATACAAGCTTAAAGGGTTTACTGAATATGCCTGAAGTTTAAGTTTTTCCAGGTTTATTGAAACTTTATGAATAAAATTTTCACCATATTTTGTACTGAAGTTTTTAAGGTCAAACTTACTGATAATGTAATTTGGTTTTAAAATTAACTTTAGTGTGTCTATTTGGCCTGCAGTACATTTCATTCTTTTTCCCATTCTCTTGTTTTACTAATACATCAGCTTGTAACTCTTCCATTTAAGTAAGCCTTTAGTGAATGTCATAGGACAATGTCAGATACATCACCATTCATGTCTATTTCTAGGAAATGTTTGATCTCTTTAACATACCAATCCTTGAATCCTTTTATTTTAATAATGTATGCTGGTAATCTCTGGTGATGTATAAAAATTGTCGTTTTTTTAAAATAATATTAAAGATTATATCATTATGGTCTGATAGTGGACATGAAACTATTGAAAATTCTCTGATATGTGATAGATTGAGACAAAAGTTTTATCAGTATTTGTGTTTCATATTTATATGAATAATGGGTTAATTGAAGTGAGTTTATTTTTCTTAGCTCATATATATATATATATATATATATATATATATATATATATATATATATATCTCCTTTAAATGCATTTGATTTACAAATTCATTAAATGTTTGGCTAAAGATGTGATTCTCAGCTATCTACAGTGGGATCTTTGCTTGATAAAATACAATTAAAATCACCAGCCATTATAACTTTGCCTTTCATTTGATAGGCTGTAGTGTCTAAGTAATGTTTTGCATCTTTAGCTCCAGCCCCTGAAATCCAATAAGAATTCATCAATGTATATAGTTTTCTGTTCCACTCAATTATAACAATGCTTAATATACCATTTTTATCAACATAGGTATCTTTTATTTTAGGCATGACTGGTGCTTTCTTCCATAAAATGAGGGTGCCTCTTCTTATAGCTCGAAAGCCAGAACCTGATAAAACCAAATGATTCTTTATTGTAAGTTTCTTTACATCTTTATTAAGTAAATGTGTTTCCTTTAGAAATACCATTTGAGCTTTATATAATTGCAAGTATTTGAACAGGCTTCCCCTATTTACTGGATTATTCAGTCCATTAATATTAATAGATATGTATTTAAAATCAGACATTTATATATGAGAGAAAAAACAGGTATAAATAAATCACATTTATGTACAGAACTTATATACTTTATATATAACAATATGAAGTCATCAGCTATGGCTAAAACTTTTGAAACAAATAAAAAATTACCTAATGATATAACCCTAAAACATTCTACCGTGGAATGAAGTATTCCAAGTTTGTTAAAAAAGGCGAACAAACTACCCCTCAAACATAACTCTCAAACTCTGCATTAGACTAAGAATGCTTAGCTCATGCTTCTGATTCATATTAATGTGTCTCATATTTTTAGGATCATCATCTTAAAAAGCCCGTCAGTGAGTTATTATGAATAAGAAAAGTTAAACAGGTGTTCAGAATCTTTATTATAAGTTGACCAAACTGAATATATCTATGCCCATCTTTTCCTGTACCTCACATTATCTCCCTGATCTACTATAAGCAAGAAGTCTGTTGTTATTTTTATATTTATTAATTTCTACATCATATGATTTTCTATTTTTTCTATTTTATTTACTGTTTGTAAAGTTGTTCATGTGGTCATAAGTTCATAAATTAGTACCAGGCTAGCTGTGTTTTTGAGCTATTCTAAGTGCAGTCAATTACTGCATGTAAGAATCAAACCTTGCACCTTGTGCCTATAAAGTGAACACCTTAACCACTATGCCATCCTCCCACCCTTATAGATGCATTTATATTCTTTAACTATATACATATTTACTTATTCTGATCTCTCTGTTTCTCTTTGTATACTATATCTTGTACTGTTACTATATTCCTAGGTTTTATATTTTAGCTATAATCCTAGTGTAAAGTATTATAGGGTCATAGGAGATTACTAGGCTAACAGCCCCAGAGCCATTACAAGCCTAGCCAAGTTCAATCTGTGCTCCCAAGAGAGTCTGGTTCAAAGAGACACTAAAGTCAGCACCTATTGATGCTGTCCAAGAGGGACACAGGTGGAACTTCTATGGTGAATTTCCAGTTACCCATCCAATTGTCCAAATTACTCTTAAATAGGGCCAATGAGGGGCTCTGTTTAACTTGAATAGGAAGCTTGATCCAAAAGTGGGGCAACATTTGTGAGACAAATGTGTATCTCCACCAAGTTCTGTTGATATGACATACCAGATTAAGGTCTTTTGAGTGAGTGACATATAATGCAGAATTTATATCTACCCTTATATGTTTGATACTCTTTAATCTGGTACTCCTGTTAGAATCACTCCTATTTTTCCTTAAATGTTACATCTAATAGTATCTGAACAAACATCTGAAAAATCTTCCCTTTTAAGATTCAAACTTTTCTTAATAAATTGTTCTTAGATATTAACTTTTGTTATCATTAAGAAGAGACAATAACAGAGAAACACAATCCTAATTTTTTATCATCCTTATCATTCTATAAGCTAGTATACAAACTATCCTTTTGGTATACTGCAAGCATTCAGCACTATTTAATAACTGACAGTGATTTAGAATGCAATTCACTGTCTTTTGTTTATTATCTAACTTGTATTCATTGACATCTTAGCATGTGATTTAAGTATTACGATTATTTACGTTTAGACAGGAAGAAGTAACCCTGACAGCTGTTAGAATGTTCAGAACTCCCACATCATCACACAAGTGCTCATGAATGTAAGTTGCTTCAAGATGGTCCTCTTGACAAGGGCTTTCAAATGAACAGTTTATCAGCTACAATTCACAAACAAAATGTTCACAAGTGAATCCAAGCCACCTCTACATTATACATCAATCCCTCAAACCACTAAAAATCAACAAAAACATTTCAAATTATGTTAAGTGCCAAAAAGTTATTGTATTTAAAGAAATACCATTTAATGATTCAGTATGCTGTATTTGTATGAGATGTTTAATATAAAGCAGACTGTCATTTTTTTTAACAGAGACATAACATAAACCTGCATTAAAGGAATGACAGTTATGTGTGATCCAGGTTTAACTTGTATAAGTGTGAATGCTACTCTGATTATTTGATATAATTTCAATAGTAACTTTTATATTTGTAAAAAGCTATATTTTTATACTTTGTTTATAACATGGCATGTCTTTCTGGATCAAGTATACTATCAATAGTACACTACTAGACCATATCAAGACCCCAGAATGTAAGTTAACATGCCTCTTTAGTGTTATTTCTTACATCTTGTATTATATTTAATAGTACATTACTCAACTATGGCAAGATATCAGAAAGTCTGCCACCTTGTTTATTTAAGAGTTTCTGTTGTAAAAATTAATTTTTATTGTTTTTTACTAAAGAAAATTCACAATAAAATATTTGAGTAAAGAAAGTCTGCTACTCATAATAATGGTTAACTTTTAATAAAATTAATAGTTTAACCTTTCAAACTCTAAATGAAAATAAGAGGCTTTAATTTCATATATAGCTAAAATAATCAAACTTTAAGATTTTAAAAAGGGAACTAGTAACCATTTGAAGTAGGGAAAAAAAAATAAATGATTGACCTTGTAAAAAGGGGTCTATATTAGAAGCATGAAAAGGCTTCTTAGTGAATACGGAAACAGCGACACATATTCTTCGAATCGCATTTAAGCAATTCAATGAATATGTCATAGGGCAAAGAAATAGTTGGCCAACTTCACGGAGTTGCCCTTTCCTTCCCTATAGTGCAATCTCAGAGTTGGTATATTTAGTTAGGGGGGGGTGTGGGAGGCACAGCCCCCCACATTGGGGGGTGTGGGGGCAAAGCCCCCCACCTGTTTATGGTGTTAAATTATTTTTTTAAGCGAAAGGCCATGTACGTTTTTTTCCCTAGGGAAAAAATTTGATTACGTGGCCATTTGCTATTGTCAGATTTCATGCATTATGTGTTGACTTTTATGTAGTCACACATATGCAATTTTGGTCTTATAAAATAGACCCTATAAAAAGTAATATTCAGCACCTGTTCATAAGTATTCAAGCACTACTTTAAATTAATAAGCAATTAAATACAACTGCTGAATCCTACAGAAATGCACTCTATAAGCACTTACACAAGTGCATGGATCGTGCTATCCCAAACAGAACCAAGACGCTATCCTCCAAAAAAAGGAAGCCAATCTGGTGGTCCCCTGCCGTAAACAAACTGTACAACAGAAGGAAGAAACTTGCAAAAAGAGAGTAAAATCCCATGAGTAGAGGAGCTCCCTGGTCAGCCTCAGTAAGAAGCTGAGATCCCTTATAAGATCCTCCAAAGCTAGCTACGAAAACAAAATTGCCACTAAATCCAAGGACAACCACAAAGCATTCTATAGCTATGTCAAGAATCTAGATGGCAACACTCAGATCTGCTCTGAGTTACAGCACAAATACACAAAAATTACAGAACCAACTGATATTGCCAACATCCTGGCAGATAGGTTCAGTGCTAACTTTACCCTCCCCACCCCTAAAGGACCCATATCTATACAGGAAGAATGCAGAGTCCCTGTAATCACAACTACACAGGTAAAAGCTGCACTCTCTAAAGCCAAAAACACAGCATCCAAGGGACCGGGCAACATCCCAGCCTATATTTTACATGAATTCAGAATGAACTGGCTCCCCACTTAAGCACCATGTTCAATAATAGCCTCGCATCAGGCTTTGTGCCCACTGAATGGTGCACAACAACAGTTATCCCACTCCACAAAGGGGGAGCCACCACTGATCCCGGGACCTATTAGCCTGACGAGCCTGGTCTGCAAGGCCATGGAACGTATCATCATAGAACTCATAAACAAAGACATTGGTAACCTCCAAACTCTGGCTCCCACCCAGTTCGGCTTTGTGAATGGCAGATCATGCCTCCTGAACCTGATCGACTTCTTTGAGGCAGTCACCAAAGCCGTAAATGAGGGTAAGGTATAGCTAAACTCACTAAACTAGGTATAAATCCCTACATCACTAGATGGGTTGCCAACTGGCTCACTGACAGAACCCACACTATAAAAGTTGCAGATTCCAAATCTGACCTCAAAGCAGTGACAAGTGGAATACCACAGGGTTCCGTCCTGGGACCTCTCCTGTTTGGTATCTACTTTTCAGAAGTACAGGCTAACACAGAAGGCCTCTTGCTAATGAAGTTCACAGATGACTGCAAACTAGGAGCCATAGTCAAGTCCCCAAATGATGTGGACATCCTACAGAAGGGCCTCACTGAGACAAATGCCTGGTTTCAGAGCCATGGCCTCAAGCTCAATGCCAAAAAGTGCAGTGGCATCCCCTTTGGTAAAAAGTCTCTACACATGAACTACCACATAGGCAGCAATCTACTTAACACTGAATTTGTGATAAGAGACCTTGGGACCCAGGTGGCCAGTAGTCTCTCCTTTGATAGTCACATTGCCACAGTAGTCAGGAAGTCCTTCTGTGTGGCACACCTCATCATAAAAGGGTTCTCATCCAGGAAAAAAAGAGGTCATTGTTCCCCTCTACTCGACACTTATTAGACCCATTATAGAGTACAATGCCCCTTTTGGAATGTACCTCACAAGACATCTGCAGCAGCTGGCCTCAAACAAATGCCCTACACTGACCACCTCAAAAAACTCCAGCTTTACTCCGTAGCATATCGCTTACTCCGAGATGATCTCTGCCTAACATATAAAGCTATGTCAAACCCAGAGCTGTTGGACATGCTACACCTAAAGAAATCCAAATCCCTCCAAGCTACATGCTCTAGGGACCTAAACCTTGTCACCACAATAAACAGGACATGCTGGAGGGATAGATTCCTGTCCCAGAGACTTCCCATACTCTGGAACATCTATGTCAAGCAAAGTTCTTCATTAGCACTCTTCAAGAAAAATCTTGATGAGTGGATGGGAAATAAGAAATACACCCTGGGGATCACTTCTGTGTCTCTGCTCGACAGGGGCACAGGAAAATAACTTTCTTGGGTGGCGTAAGCCAGGGAACCTTGTTGGCTAGGCTTACGTAGACCCTTGGGCCGATAGCCTAGTACTTACCTAAGAACCTATGAACCAATTTGTAGCACAAACATATGAATCATGTTGATATTCATGAATGACATATGATTATTTACAAATTTCCAGCTAGCTGTGCTGGCAGTACCTCCCTTTGTCCCACATTTCTTGTTGCTTTTCTCTTCAAAGAAGCTGATAGATTTCAGTCCATTTCTTCTGTTTTTCCTAGAATTTTATTTTTCTGTATCAAGTCCATTGCATCTTCCAAGATGGTAAATAGCTTCTTTCCTTCTGGAAGGTGAATACTTATTTTTGCTGTAAACAAGATTTCTGCTTTAATATTGTTGTTCTTTAAGCTTTAAAAAAAGTGGAACACATGCTTTTATCTTTGACATCACTAATGTTAAGTACTCGTTGTCAAATTGTATAGTATTTCTTTAATTTTAACTGGATAATTAGTCCATGCAGCTTTTAAGACTAAATCCTTATCTTAACTTGAGAAAAAATCTTATGATCACAGACCTCAGTTCAAAGTTTTAGGCAGCCAGGTATTAAGGAACTGAATCATACTGTCTCCCTCTTCTTTTTCAGGAATCCCATAAATCCTGATGTTATTCCTTCTAGATCTGTTCTCTGAGTCTTCTATTTTTCCCAGAATAAGTTGTTTTATTTCAGAAAAAATTGTGTTGTTCTCATTTTCAAGTAATCTTACATCAAAATCAGACATCGCCTCTTTTATACTCGAGATTTGAGATGATTGATGTTTAAGAGATTCATTCAGTACTTCATCTTGTTTTTTTATATTCCTCTTTAAAAATTGTTCATTTTGCTTCCTAATTTATTTATCTTTACAGATACCTCATTGATGTTACTTAGTATAGCCTGTATGCCTTTTTTTCATAGTACTGTCCTGTACACTGGGCTCAGAATGGGTCATTCTGAGGCAATTAGTTCTTTCTAGTTTTCTTCACAGGAAAAAAATTAAAAGAGTTTCAAACTTGTTATTTTTGTAGAAAATCTTTTAGCAGATATTCAACTATAAATCCTTCAAGTTTTGAAATGTACTATTTGATTTTTTTAGTAAAAATCTTGTCAGAGATATTAAATGAAGGAGAGCTAAAAGCAGTGCTGTTAACTGCTCACAATCTTGGCTATGCCCCCATACTAAATATTAGCAGTCTATTGATGTATTCCCTTACTCTACAGTAAAACAATCTCATGATTAGTATTATAACTATCATGGACTGCCTTACTGTACAGCCCTCATTGCGATAGTTTTGGACTTCATTGTTAAAATGAGTCAATTGCTTGGATCACACATATGTTTTTTAAAGCAGATTAGAAAACCATTACACTTAGCCAGTATTCAGACATCACAAAACAGAACATAAAAATAATAATAATGTTTGAAACTTGCATCATTCTGATGCATTCTACAGAGCAAATGTCAGTCATGCATAACATCATAGCACTTAATTAGCATTCAGAAATCCACACAAAATAAAATATGAAATAAAATGAACAGAAAACTCTCTTTACTAATGTTTTAGATTTGCATTGATCATATGCTTTCCTGCAAGGTAGCAGCAAGTGAGGTCATAAAATTCTTGAACAGCTACTTTCTACCCTCAGGGAAAAGCTAAGGTGAAACTAATGAATGACTCAATGAGAGCTGTTATGACTAAAACTGCAATTTGAGATGGAATTTGACTAAGACCATTAAAACTTCTTGTAAACATCCCTCCCCCAACCCCACAGCTAAAGCTGGGACATGCATCGATAGCCAGACTGAAAATGCAAACAAAGACCATAATCAAAACAAAAATATTTCTGGGACTGTCCTTTAAGCTTGGATCTCATGCTATAGCATCAGTAAACCAGGATATAATTTAGCTGTTTTTTTGTTGCATAACTGGGGTGCTCCATGCACTACATGCATATTTCACCTACTTCTTTCTAGGTATATCTGCTTGAATAATACCATATACAGGAATGAGTATTTCCTCATTTAATTTTTTTTTCAGCCAAGTTTCTGTGATAACTAGAATAATCTGTATTGCAGAAGTGGATCCAGCTGTGAGGTTCTCTAATTTTATTACAAATATTTCAAATATTCATGTGAAATATTTTTATTTATAGGTAACTGTCAACATTCTGCATTTTTGACCAAAGTGTGTTGAGAATAAAGATATTGATATTAGCTAAAACTGACAAATACAAGTAAACCACATATGTTTTGTGTGTGTGTGTGTGTGTGTGTGTGTGTGTGTGTGTGTGTGTGTGTGTGTGTGTGTGTGTGTGTGTGTGTGTGTGTGTGTGTGTGTGTCTGTGATAGATATAGATATATAGGTATAGATATAGACTGATAGATACACATATATGTATTGCTATACATTGTATTCACAGACACATACATACAAATATGTATGTTCTTGCAGATGAGAGTAGATTACTGCTATTAGGGTTTTGGTGGTAGAGCTTTGGGTGATGTCACTGGAGGCTAAACACTTGCTTAAAAGTATACATCAGGTTGTCAAAACCACACACACACAGCACTCCCCACACATAATACGCAACACGCACACAGACCAACACATGCTGAGGAACTTAAATGCAGTCTTCTTTAACAAAAACACCTCCTAGAGCATGCATCAGCAAAGATTATCCTCAGCACACCCAAAAGCACTCAACAAAAGCAACACCTAATAACATACATTCAGTCTCAATCAGTGGATCCCCAAATACAAAGCCCAAAGGGCAAGCAAACACACTTCCCAGGACTCTAATCATAGGAGAGTCCATTATAAGACATACTCTTGCCCCACTAACCAGGGTGAACAAGGAGAAGAGAGAGGATATGACAAATGACACATGCTCTCAAGTCACTGCACTACTGGTACCAGTATGGGTGAACAAGGAGAAGAGAGAGGATATGACAAATGACACATGCTCTCAAGTCACTGCACTACTGGTACCAGTATGGGTGAACAAGGAGAAGAGAGAGGATATGACAAATGACACATGCACTCAAGTCACTGCACTACTGGTACCAGTATGGGTGAACAAGGAGAAGAGAGAGGATATGACAAATGACACATGCACTCAAGTCACTGCACTACTGGTACCAGTATGATTCCATCAAAGTTCATGTAGGTGTAAATGAACTGAGACATACCTCCCTAAACTACATGGAAAGAAATATTATAGATCTCTTTGACTACATGTCTCAGGCTAGTATAAGCCTAGTACTGAGCAGCATATTACCTTCACCAAGAATAATTCCACGATACCATCAAAAGATGATTGATTTTTAAGTTGGCAGAGTTTATATTGTCATTTTAAGGGGATCCAATATTTTTCAGCATGGGAAGACATGTTTAAAAAAACATTTTGCTTTGGCAGTGATGGTCTGCACCTGTCCCCTCTAGGCTTTTGAATACTGTCTAAAAGTTTATCCTCCTTCATAGGACATTTTTAGGTAATGCCAAATTGACAAACCTACTGACACAGCTTAATCAACTCAACTGAATCTCAAGGTTTTACTGCTCAATGCAAGGAGTCTAAACAGAAAGCCCTCCTCACCCTAGAGAACATAGACATCGGTACAGTTACTGAAACATGGTATAAAGCTGCAGTGAGTAACTCGGCAGAGGCAAGGTTTAAGTGCCTTCCATACTTTTAGACCAGTAGCTGCACAGACAAGAACTAAAGGTGAAGGTGTCTCGATATACATCAACAGCAAACATATCTCTAGATTGATTAAACAGGATGATAAGCTGGAATTTCTCCACATGCAGGTCACCATAGATAAAATCCTTCACCAGATCCTTCCAAAGTATAGGTCATCTTCTATGTCCTAGGAAACTCATAGTACATATGTCCTATGAAGCTCATAGCACATACTTAAACCTACTGGAGACACTCATTATCCAACCTAACATATTATTTATGGGGGGACTTTAATTACCCTTTTATAAACTGAGAATCCTACATGGTCCCAAATTTGCAGGCACAGAGATTTCTGGACTTTGTAAATACAAAGACCCTTAACCAGTTAGTGCATATGCCTACTAGAGGCTCTAACATACTGGACCTCATACTCACAAATATAGAAGAATGCTGCACCAACCCTAATGTCATGTCCTCCATGGTAAGGTCTGAACCATAAAGCTGAAACAAATCAAAAGCAACTCTACACCCCAGTAAACACAGTAAGAATTAGGAACTATTCCAAGGCAAACTGCCTTTTATTAAGTGATAGTTTGCCAAAAATCAATGCCCCTCCTGTACAACTGTGTCAATGGCTGCATACAGGCTGCTGTACCTACCAGACGTAAGTCCAAAACAAACCATCCTGGTGGCATCCCAAATTAAAAAGGTTATATAACAAAAGGAAAAAGAATCATGGCTAAAATCAGGAAGTGTAACTCCCATAAAGATAAGAACTCTCTCATCAAAATAAACAGGCAGCTAAGTGGGGAAATTAAGTCCAATAAATCCAATTTTGAAGTCAAGATAGCCTCCCAGGCAAAAGACAACCATTAGACCTTCTTCAGCTATGTCAAAAACCTGAAAGGCAGCAGAGAGCAGGGTGTTGGACTGGCGGTTAATGGGACCATATTCGCAGAGCCAGCCAATATAGCAAATCAGCTGGCTTACAAATTCAATTCTACCTTTACCTCTCACTCACCCCTAGCCCCCTCCAAAGAAATACCTTCCAACTAAAAATAGACAGCATGTCCTGGTTGCACTTACTAAATTGTCAAAGGAAAGGGAGTTGTCTTCCTCTGTGAACTTCACTCACCTAACCACCAGCAACTGGGGAAACTCAGGATAAATATGATTAGGCTTGTAAGGGCTCTAGGGCTGTTAACTTAGTAACATTCTATGATAAAATATGTAAGTTCCCTTATAGCTTCTGCATATGAGAATGGGATTCAAGTATAACACCCACTTTATAATCATTGGCAATCTTGGTTAATCAGAGTAACAGATTTTTGATTTTGAGATCAGAGAATTATACACTAAATAGCAAAATTCCTGTCAAGGAAATGTTTGTTACCCAACTGGTTGCTTACATGTTCTTTGTGCCTGCAGGTGCTGCTCTCACAGTATGGGTTCTGTCCCTCAGCCAATTAGTTAGCCATCTAACAACATTTGCATGTATTTCAGAATGCATCTAGCTTGCTGATAATGGTGACTTTTGTGTATGTATTAAATGTTTTGCCAAGATCAAGGTTTGTTATATGAACATGGCTTTTGACACCCTCTCAGACACAACACACGCACGTGCACACACACACACACACACACACACACACACACACACACACACACACACACACACACACACACACACACACACACATAGATGCTCATACAATGTTGTTGTTTGTCTTTCGGCTTTTCCCGGTTAGGGGTCGCCACAGTGGAACTCTGGTCCGTTAATGATTGGCAGTTGGTTTTGCACCATATAATCAAATAGACTTTTAATTTCATCTGTCTTCCTTTGCATTCTGAGATATCTAGTTGTGTTGCTGTAAGATGATAAAAGTAGAATGATGTGTATTTCATATACCTCTAACGGAATAGCACAGAGCATAAAGTCAAATCCCAAGGGTATTCCAGGATAACAAAATACATATGAGACTGAGATGTCTTTGGGGCCTTCAGAGCAGCGGCAGCAGAACCTTTTATGCCCTCTTTTCTTTTTGTTCCAAGACTGGTTTTCACTAATTCACATTCATTCCATGACAGTCGTTTGGATATTCTAATAGTTATTTTGAGCTGTTCTGACAGCTTGGTCTGTTTTATTTTTTATTCAATCATTAAACAGGTAGCTACACTAAATAAAAATATATCTCTTTAAGAGTTAACAACATCTTTGCCTGGTTAAAAACCTCCTTATTCGCTCAGCTTGCAAGCACATACTGAAGGACAGAAACTTTCAACAACAGGAGGAAGGTAGTTAGCATGCTATTGCCTGAAGAGATGCTGTTAAATTACTTTTCCTATCATTATGTGTAATTAATGTTCAGTGCAACATATTTTTGTAAAAATGCCACCTTCTTCATTGAGAACTGAGAACTTTATACATTTTGTATATTGATTTTTTTTTTAATTAAAGCCATAAAATTAAATACCTTTTTTAGATAACAGGAAAAAACATCACTATAGGCTATTTTCTTCTTAGCTACTAAAATTCAATATTTGTAATTCATTTCCATCACACAGTTTAACCCAGCATGGGGCTTTGATTTGTTACTAAAAAGTCTCCAGCTATGTTTTTTTTACTGAAATAAGCAGATAGTATAAGCCCTGAATATGATAGAAGTTCATTTCTAGACTATTGTGTTTTCAGGTAATAGTCATTTTGTCTGATTTTCACAGTCTGTTATTTGAAGTGAAATCCAGAAGGCAAAGTATTTCATTTACAATTGAAATTTCCGTTCCATCTTTATAGTATGTGAATAGTTCTAGTTAACCAATTTCTCCTTGAGTGTACTATAAAATATCAGCAGGCATATTGTACAGAAACAAATTAATTTTTTCATCTAACATACTTCAGGATTTAAAGATACATGATAAAAAGAGTCTCACTTGCCCACCTTATCATGAAGGGATTCTCATCTAGATCAGAAGTCTGTTGAAAAAAAAGCTTCATCTTCCCTGTCCAGTCATGCTAAGAAGAAGCACCCCCCCCCACTACGCAATTAAAATGCATGAGTGGGCTTTGACATGTATATATGCAAAGGACGACAAATGGAATGCTCCTTTGTGTGTGAGTGTGTGTGTTTGTGTGTGTATATTTGCATATATAAATGATTGTCATGATATGTGTGTGTGTGTGTGTGTGTGTGTGTGTGTGTGTGTGTGTGTGTGTGTGTGTGTGTGTGTGTGTGTGTGTGTGTGTCTATGAACGCATAGCATACATGTGAGTGCTTTTGTATCAATGTGCATTTGTATGAATGCATGTGTGTGTGTGCGTGTGTGTGTGTGTGTGTGTGTGTGTGTGTGTGTGTGTGTGTGTGTGTGTGTTTGTCTATGAACGCATAGCATACATGCGAGTGCTTTTGCATCAATGTGCATTTGTATGAATGCATGGCATAACTGCATGTGTGTATGTGCATGCATGTGTGTTTGTGCGTGCGTGCGTGCGGTGTGTGTGTGTGTGTGTGTGTGTGTGTGTGTGTGTGTGTGTGTGTGTGTGTGTGTGTGTGTGTGTGTGTGCATCTATACATGCATGGCATGCATGCGCACATGTGTGTGTGGGCCTGTACGTATATGACACTATCATGTTTTTAGTTCTTTCCAAGTAATACACAACATTCACAAACTAAATGCATGGAAATATCTGAGTTGTATCCATAATATGTCAATTTCTGTGCCTTGTGTTCAAAAGAAGAAATCTTTGCAAAAAGGCACTTCTTTTCATCTATTGTAGCAGAAACAAAAATGATGTCTTCTCCCATTTAATCTGTCCCAGTCACTTCCTGTTTTGTTACTGTCATTCACAAAAATGCACCATGGGCAATAATGTGGTTTAAGGTCCTAATTATTCTGTGAAGTTCCCATTACAGTGATTTCAATTCTTGATACAGCCGCAAACATTTTCATTTTTTTCTCCACCTTCTTTTCGTTTCTTCCTCATGGAACCATTCAATTGGGCCATATATTGGACTATTCCTTTGAATAATAAACAGGTTAAAATCATTTCTGCATTTGTAAACAGTTCAATATATGCTTTTTGTAAAAGCCAGATGCTCATGAATAAGTTGATACCTTAACGGTCATGTATGTCTACCTTTACTGAAGTTAAAGGAAAATATAAATGCTATAGTTGTGCAGTTTGTGATTATACATGAACAGTGAATAATGGTTTGATTAATGGAAGACAAATTATCATTTAACACTGGTTAACATGCTTAGCAGAGTGGTTTTTTATGATTTATTTTGAAGCAAAGTATATTTGGGAGAAAGAAGAGCACTATAAAAACATATAAGTAAGTATATTAGGAGAGCTAGAAATGGACAACATGCTAGTCTAATAGCAAAAATCTGTACAGATGGAATTGTGCATTATAAGACTTGAAATTTATGGTGCTAAAACACAGGCTATCTCATCTGACAGAACATGATAATATGTAGCTCTGCAGAAGGAATTATAGACATCTGACAAGGTTACCGGGTATGAATTATTTTCTGGGATTGCTATAGACAGGATTTCTCAAACATTATAGTGAAGTCTTTTTCAGAGAGAGTGATTTTACCAACTGTATACGGTCCTGAGATCAATGTCAGATCATTAATAGATAGATCTACATCAATTCACTGACACAACACTGGTAGTGATGGGTGATGTATGATGAAACAAGAGCAAATAAATCTGGCCAATCTAGTGACAGTAATTACGATGTATGACATGATACATTAATAAAACAAATGTTCAGGAGTGTACATAGATGTTATATATTATTGTTTTGTAGGGCGTGGAATGCTTTATATTCCAAAATCAGAGAAAAGACATGTGTTATGTACTGCTCACAGGTGTTAAACAGCTGTCTAGGAGTAGAGCGTTAACACGAGTTAATGGCCACCACAGAAGGCTGGCAGGATCCTGTTAATCACTTCATTCCACCTTCCATCAAAGTCTGAATGATGCATTTAACATCTTTTAAAGCTCTTTGTACTTCCTAATGCTTTTCTCTTTTATCCACTCCCTGTGTGGAAGTAGTAAATGTGTTGCAGCTTTCAAAGCTGGAAAACAATTTTCACTCCTACTTTTCCCTATAACTTCTGTAGTATACAGGAGCAGGTAAAGCTCCATGCACTACAGAGAACTCTGATTTGGTCACTGTGATCATAGCCCACCTTGTTATATGTTCTTGATATGAATTCCAGGATTCATCTCTCAAGCTTTCCTGTTTAGGTGAATTTCTGGGCATCCATATCTCTAGCAATTAACAAGATCATTGTGATCCCAGGCCCCTTTCATAATCTTCACAGTAGTATAGCCGAAGCATATATAATTACAGTAAGAAATGTAGAATTGTAAATGCATTGACACATGCAGAGGGTATTTCTTGTTTTCATGTACTAGGGATGGGGCATAATAGATATGTGAATACTGTATTTCTATGAATACTAATAAGATTTGGGAGGGAGTTAATAAAGCCTACATGGGCTTATTTGCCATGTAGGCATAGTGGCACGGTGCTTACACAGAAGTAAGTAGGTATGTGATCCGGTAAATGGAGCTATGGCAAAGTGTCTGTTGCATGCAAATCACCTCATAAGCAGGTGAAATGCATGCAAATGAGGCAGGTAGAGTGATCAGCAAGCAGATAGGCAGTCGTGCAGACCCCTTGTTGGTATCTGTAATGTACATGGAAAATTCCATGTACAGGATGTAAAAATGACACCAGCGGCTGTAAAAGTGCAGTTACAGTGGCAGAAATAGTATGGAAGACACAGATATGTGCAAAAATAACCACCGCATGTCCAAAACTGTATGGAACATAATGTAAAATAATTTTATCTTTTAATACCTGGGGTATGTTTGCACCGTGCGGCGCAGTGTGCAAACATGCTGTTATGGAAAAAAATATAAAAATATTGTAAAAACAAGAATTTGTGAATATGTAACAGTAATGCATTATAGGGCCCTGTGTGGAGTATGTATAATGTAGGACTGCTGTGGTTGCTAATGAGGCAGAGCCTGAAACCGTGTAGTTTCCAGGTACTGTGCACGGATCTGTATGCAAATGAGCTGGGGATACTGAATAGCACAAATGAGAATCTGTGTCCGCAGATCCCATCCATGTTGGGACAGAACTGTGTTGGTGTCCATAGAAGAGGTGGTTGACATTAAAAGGGTGGGTGTGTCTGCAAACGTTTTAGCTCATTGCAGCTCAGTGGTGTCTGTTTCTCTGGTGTGCCGCTGTGCTCAGCAGGGGGTGTGCCGGTGACTGCTAAGCTTTGTTTACCTTAGAGGTGCATGTTCAACAGGTTTGAGAGTGTTTGAGCATGTATCTGCAGTGCTGAGCCTGACCTTCCATGGAGTGGCATGTGTGCTCACTGCTAAGCCTTGTTTATCTGTGTGGCACAGGTTTGCATGGTACACCACAGTGCTCAGCAAGGAAGGCTGTCAAAAAAAATTGGCTGAGAAAGCCAACGATATATTAATTACCAATGAGCCTGTGTCACTTAAACTAGGGCCATTAAACCCCATAGTGATGCACTTGGCAGGTGGAATGCATCATAAGTAGTCAATCACACAGGTTACACCTACAGCAGAGCACTATAAAGTATGCATGCACCCTACAATCTGATTTTCCCCATACTCTGCACCATTGGATTACAGACTTGGGAACTTTAACCTAGAGAATGTTAGGGGCTGTTGCAGGTCTGCTACATCTGTATGTGCTAGATGATGAGGTCAATGCAGCTGCTGCTGATGCTCACCATAGGCCTAGACTGATAAGGAGAAGAGTGTTCAGGCCCAGGGTAACCTACCAGGAGTTACATGAGCTGGAGATTGTAGAGCACCACAGGGTGGACAGGGACATACTACAAGAATTCACTGAGTTCTGCCAACCTCAACTCAGATCCAGATCCAACAGTGGGGAACCCATCCCAGTGAAAACAAAGGTATGTGTAGCCCTTAGGATACAGGTATTGCCAAAGACCAACTGGGGACATGATGAGAGTCTCACAGGCATCGGCTTCCAGGGTACTCCACCAGTTCCTGGATGCCATGCTACCACATGCCAGTGAGCACATTTATTTTCCCGACACCCCTGAGGAGAGGGCCAGCAGTATGCGACTTACCCTGAGGTACTGGGTAAAAATAGATTGCACTCATGTACACATCAAGGCACTGCCAGATGAAGAGGGTAGAATCTACATCAACTACAATGGGAACCACTCCATCAACTACCAGGTCGTGTGCAATGCCCAGGGCATTATCATGAATGCATATGCTGGCAGAACTGGCAGATATCATGACTCCCATATCTGGCATGCATCATAGCTGTACCAAATATTTGCTAGGGGGACATCCCACATGGCCATTTACTTGAGGATGCTGGGTACTCATTGGAACCATGGATGATGGCACCCATAAGTAATGCACATATCCACACACTGAAGAATGCCATAATGAGGCACACACACAAATCAGGAACATCAAAGTGGGTGTGTTTGGGCTGTTGAAGTCATGGTTCCAGTGCCTCGATATATCTGGCGGAGTCTTGCAGTACTCTCCAGCCACATGTGCACAGATGTTCACAGTATGTGCCATGCTACACAATATGATCCTGTGGAAACAGCTGCAGCAGGATCAGCAAAGGGAAGGGATGCACAGCCCCCCACCAGTGCCTAGGTCATCACAGCCGCACCCAGAGGGTGACTTGGAGGAGGAACCCTCTGAAGTTGTCCCTGTAGGCAGAAATAGGCATGCCCAATATGCCCTGGCCTTGGCCAAGAGACAGAGCATAGCACATGTGCTGACAACCTAGGGCCATAGGGACTGACACCTTACTTCGACTTGCATACATATTAGTAAAATGATGCCAGCCAGACCAGAAAACCTGTACCTCACCATGTATAGGCTGTGGACTGTGGGCATCGGACAGAGTCAACCCCGAACTACAGGTCTGTCAACTGCTGTATTCCCAAGGTAAGTCACTCTCCTGTACACCACTTGTAAAGGGTACTACAATATGGTAGCATATGTATGGACCTGCCACATGTATGCAAGGGAATATAGTGGGCTATGTACAGTGTACTATTGGGCTACTTGCAGAGATCTGTAGTGGTCTACAAGGCTACTTGTACAGATCTAACAGACACTTGTGACAACAGGTTCTCTGTTCACTAGTATGTGCCCCATAATATCCATTAGGCCACATGGCTGGAAACTCCATGTCATTATTCCAGGAAGATGCAAACAGTGAGGTCACAGGACAGTCGCATGAATGTCTATCCCAACAGAGCATAGGCTGGTTGTCCCCCACCCCAAACACATCAGTGTTCCCATACAACTGCTGTAATATTAAATCTGCAATGATATAACAGCAGACCAGACAATTACTCTGTCTTGTTGATAGTGTAAGGAATGAAACCTCTCTGGCAGCTGGTGTGGCTCACTAGTCCAGGGACAGTAGCATGTGCAATGGTGCTGATGGTTATAATATAGCAGCATCCCACATCTTTTGCATGTGAGGTACTTGTATGGTGGTATTCCCTCTTGTCATAACCCCTCAATCTGTTACTAAAAGAAAGCTGAACAAAGCCAGAGTGAATGGGGGGCACAAACAGCCATACCTTCAGACAGGCATTATACATGCTCTGAGTAACCTAGGAGGTGGTTTGTATGACAGCAGGCTGCAACACGTCAGATTAGCTGTAGGATGTAAAGGCCATCACTTAAATGTGTCAGTTGGTGCAACAAGTCAGTGACCGCTGTTTAGAGTATAGCACCAGGAAACCACAAATGTATAAGGAACACAGCAGACATATGGGGAGAAATGCTGGGCATTCTGCAAAAACATGTACAGGAGAGGTATGCAGACTGTCACAGTGTGTGGTATTTCACAATGTACCCTAGTCACATCATAAATCTCAACCTTTTAGAGCAAGAAATCTGGCCAAATAAAGTGAATAAAGTGGGACCAAGGCCCACAAATTGGAACAGGTTTTAAATATTTGCTCCTATAAATGTAGAATGTCGATAGACTAACAGGTCCTGCATTAGCATGACTCTCCTGATGTGCATGGAGTCTGAACACAAATGTCTGTAATTATTATTTACTACAATCTTCACTGATTTGTCACTAATTTGCTAGAAAACAACAATGTTATGTGAAATGGGCGAAAAATATGAGGCAAAAGTCTGGACAGTCTGTGAAGCTCTGTACAGTTCTGAAGTTTGAGTCACATATTAAGGTCAGCAAACAGCCAGGGAATGCCTTGGACAGTATCAAGGAATGGCAGTACTGTGGTAACAGGTGTAGCAGCCAATGGCCTGCAGCACACAATAATCACAGACTGGAGTACAGGTAGCTCTGGCCGGGAGTCACCTTGTAAGTACTGACAATCACACTGGGCATGCTCCTACACCTAACTTGAGCCCAAGTCTGTTGCCTCTACTGCCCAAAAACCTGCTATGTAGAAATATGTTTGTACATACATACAGCTACTTATACATATCTGTCTCTCCCTATCCCCTTTACACTTGATTAGTGTCTCTATCAGTATGTGGTACATACATATATTATAACAAGATGTATATATAGCTATATAAAGTACAATAATACATAGACTCCCACATACATCTACATAACACATTTACATTACGTACACACACAACTACATTTAAGGAAACATCCCTGTTATACACATTTATATAGATATGTGTGGGGATTTATGAATGTGTCCATATATCCCAGAATGCTTGGGTTATCTGCAGATACACATCACTACAGCTGTCCAACGGCACCAGACCAAGGCCGCAACAGTTCATAATCCACTCACCCACAGACCTTTGTGCCTGTGGACTGTCACCCTGTAGACAGACATTGGTACTCATGTGGTGTAATGTACAATGAGTGCAACGCATCCCATATTGCCCCTGGCCACATGTCTGCCTATCAGACTGCAAACAGCCACATATGGCCAGACTGGCAAGTGATTTTGCCAGGTATACCACCTCTAGGACACTAGATACAATAACAGTACCAAGCAGTATCACTCTGCAGGTCACACATGCTGTCTAACACAAGGCCAATTTGCATACTCCACAAGTACTGTGCCTGTATCAACATATACAGCAGAAATAACGTGTTGTATGCGATAGGTACTGAGAGCCATAGTGTGTAATACCTAGATTGGTAGAAGTTCTAATTTCACATCATCCAGCTCTGTATGTGTCTTTGTGTGTGTGTGTGTGTGTGTGTGTGTGTGTGTGTGTGTGTGTGTGTGTGTGTGTGTGTGTGTGTGTGTGTGTGTGTGTGTGTGTGTGTGTGTGTGTGTGTGTAATTATATCCCCATGCAGCCCTTCAGACAAGCCCATATGAGCTATCTCTGTGCAATGGTTATGCATTTTATGCCCAGTGACTAGCTGCTGGCCTCAGCATTGGCCTCCTTTAGAAAGCCTGCAGATGTCATCCACCTTAAGAGCACTAGCTGACAGTGTAGTATCAGATAAACAATGTGGTGCATGTGATAAGTACTGTAAGATGTAATGTGTACTACTAGGTAGACAGAGGTTCTAATCTAACAGTATTTAATTTGTGTGTGCAAAGATGTCCCCTTGTAGTGCTAGAAACATGCCTATGTGCCCTACCCTTGTACATTGATTATGCATTTTATGGCCCTGTGACTAGTCGCTGGTCCTAAATTACCCTCCTCTGCATAAGCATAATTGATGTTGTATGTGCAGAATACCCAAGTGACATGTATCAAGGATAGTAGAGTGTGTCACAGGGTATGAAAGCATGATGATGCTGACTGTCCCCATTGTTCCCGACACACTGTTCTACACATATGCACCTACAGAGCCATGCACGTATACTGGCATACCTTTCTGATGTCATATCTCTGCTGTGCTGCCTTGCCTTCCTATGCCACTGTATTGCCCCCATGTGTTCATAGAAAACTGCTCAGACTCCTGGGACAAAAACATACACAGGTCCATGACATACCTGTCATTCTGCAATACTATCACCAGTGTACCATCAGACAACAAATATACACAATGTTTGATGTATAGTCCTGACACATGCCAGCATACAGTACTTGTCATGGCCCACAACAACTACTAGTACAACAACACAACAACTACTATGGCATAACACTACTGCACTACACAAATGCATGTAAAATTATATAGTCACCCTGTGCATCAGACACATATATCGATTGCACAGATGGCAGGGATGTGGCATAGGTATCATCACATGCACAGGGTGTGGTGTGGGGGTGCCAGAGGCCTAAGCTGTGACAAACAGTTGACAGCATGTGTGTGAGTCAGGAAGGGGTGTTGGTTAGATGGACATGAAGAGGTGCCGTGTGTCTCTGTAGGTGACCTGCATGTGACAGTGGTGTTGGACTGTGTGCATGTACACAGGCAAGCCCAGTGTTAGCCCTACACATGTGTATGGTGGAAAGCTGTGGACTATACATGGTAGAGTAGACAGTTCACTATCTTCAGCCATGAACATGGTTACTGGCTTCACCAGGAGTAGCACAGGCAGCACCATGCCCACAGTCGGATGTGGTGCTGGTACCTGATGGTGACTACTGCCTGCCAGGTGTCCCCCACAGGACCACCCAGGACCACATGCCCATGGCCTGCCACATCAAGGTGTGGACAGCACACTTCCATCTGTAGCACTGGAGGTACTGCCACTAAAGTAGCGTGAGTGTGCATGGCCACGTGGACTCTCAGCAGATGGTTTGCTGGCCTCCTTCCACATGTCTGACCCCCAACTCCAACCACATGTTCCAGCACAGACAATGTGCACTCAAAGACAGACACTGTCTCAGCCCACCATCTGTCCACTACATCAGTGAAACATTCCTGGACGTCACCAATGTTGTGGAGGCAGTCACGATTGTCAGACTGTGCTGCATCTATAACTCTAAGCATCCATCTAGTGTTGCATTCAGATTGTGCCTGTGCCTCCATGATAACCTGAAACATGCAGTGAGTGACCCGCGATGTGACACCTACAACAGGAGGTGGATGAGCAGCAGTCCTCCATCGAGCACCCCTGTCAATCTGACTGTGTGGGACCTCACCAGCTCTCTGGCTATGGCCAGTGTCTGCACTTAATCACATCACAGTTCTCACACTGTCCTGTACTATGTTGCCACCCTCTGACTGTCCAATATCTTGAGCCTCTGATGACTGGGTATGTGTGGGCATACTGACTATGTGCAGGGCAATAGGGACAGAAGAGGGATGTCAACCTTTGGGACAGATTCAGCCACCAACAACTCCACCTGTGCCTCACTATGGCCACCATCATCATCAGAGTCAATGAGACACTGACATCAGGTTGTGAGAGGGACAGACTCCAACCCCTCTGTGAGAAGCAAGACAAAAGCAGTACATTACTACCTGCACTATTATGTATGGTAATCCATACAGACTCATACAGATGAGAATCCACAACTGCATTATATGTCCCACATCTTCTCATCTCTGAATCCATGCACAGCACACAAACTCACAACAACATACACAGACAACCCAGGCCCTGTATAACATGCCCATCACCTACATCCGGGTAAAGTTGCCAGTACAATACACTTGTGACGTATGCAATATGACAGTGTATGTGATAGAACTACACATAAAACCCAGTATACATATCTTGAGAATGATATGTCAGTTGTAGTATCACTGCCTCAGGTATGTACAATATCCCTACTGTGTTTGAATGGGTATCTTGGAGTAATTGCCTCATGTATAGCAGGCTGCATAGTTGCTTATAACTATAAGTGCAAACATGTTAATGTTTGTACTAGTACACACCTGTCATTACTTAGGCAATGCACTGTAGTTAACTGCTCCAAAATGGAACATGCAACTATTCTACTCTAGCTAAGTACAACAGTTGCGCATTAGACAAAATGGCAACCTTTAACTTTCATAGGGTATATATGATCTGTAAAACAACAGTATCACACTTACCATTTACAGGACCATGGACTGCAGCCACACTTGACAGCCCTATGAAAAGGTGAGGGAGAGGTATTGTTAGCACCACCACATGTTTCAGCGTTACAAGGTAATATGTGCATATATCCACATGCACAGTAGCTAATGTGATACTGGCTATATTGCTGACATTCTGAGTATGTGTGCACAACTGTGCAGAAAACCCAGTCCCCCCCAATGCAGATAGACCTGACACCCATGTACTAGTATGCAGAGCCTGCCAAAATGACTGCTAGTGTATTATACTGATGAGAACAGTAAGCTTACCGGGATGCTCCTCTGATGTGCACACTGTGGCACCCACCTCCAGAATGTATGGTGTGATGGATGCCTGGGAGCTGTTGGTTAATCCTAGGTTAACCAAGAATTCCTCTGTGGCTGAGAATGGGTGTTCTGTTGCAGGTCCTCTACTGGTAGCAGCACGATCCCTGGCAACAAAAGCTGCCCTTTGATGTGCGGCATTGACCATGTCTGTGGCCCAGTGTTGGACATGCTCATAGGTTCCATCATGTTGGTCAATCAGATTAACAGCCCTCACAAGGTCACCTCACAATGCTACCCACTGTTCATGATTGTGGTGACCCCTTGAAAGCAGGGTGTGCTGGTTGAGTCTGAGGGCATCCAGTATAGCATCGTTCTCTGCAGATGAAGCTGGTGGATACCTCCATCTGTACATTGTTCCTGCAAGGCAACAAGAGGGGAACACATTACAGGAGCAGATACATGGATGTCCACTATGTACACACCTTACACACCCATAATGGCCTGCACTATCCACTGCTCCCTCACACGTCACACCCCACCATTTGGCAACACACTACATGTGTGGCTATCACCAAGATAGTAGCAATACTGGGTAATGTCCCTATATGCCATGACATATTCTGCTGTATGTCTCTACACCCATCACTGCAGTGTACTGTGGTGTGTCCCCTATGGGCACATCCCCACTAATATGTCATATGGCCACTGTTGGACAGATAGTAGTGTGCTATTACAACAACTATATGGGGATAGTCCAGCAACACCAGTGTGCCACAATGATCGACTGTTGTATATATTCCCTGTAGGCATCATTCCTCTCAACTATGCAGATGTTTGCAGAATATCACCACGTTTGCCTCATAGATTTGGTCCTTTTTGCATAAGCCTGTGGATGTCTGACAAATGGTTGTCCAATCATTGATGGTTGTTGTCAGAAAATTAAAACAGAATTTAACTGTCATCCATCAGACCCCTCAGAAAACACTTATGCTACACTAATGTCGGTTAGTCAATTCACATTCTCACTTTACATGGCCAATATGTGTACTCTGTCATGGAGTTTGGACCTTTGTCCCCCATTACTTATGGCTTTGTCCTGATTTCTTACTTTTAGGAAGTTGAGATGTATGTTATGCATAGCTCTCAACCAGCCAGGGATGAATGTCCACAAAACAGGGACTTAGCCAGAGTAAATTAGGGATATTCAGGGACACGTTTACAGTGTTAGTAGTATTTATGTGTGACATTGACAGACTGAGAGGAGGTGAATTACAGTACATAGTTTGATGTTACAGGAGTGTACACCCTTACTTAGTGTCACCTTGTCTTACATGTAATCTGCTATCTTTACAACAACAGCTGGCCATTGTAGGAGAGATTATCAGGGAAAGAACAGAGATGTGAGTCAAAGCAGGGACAGTTTTGAGGCATGTCTGTAGGTGTTGGATAGCAGAGTATCACTGACATATCAATACTGTTTTAATCCCTATTCCCCATACCTCCATCCTTCCATCTGCATTACATTTTATGGGGAAATCTAGTACCTACCTGGTAGAGTGATCTATTCCTTTTTTTGAAGCATTCCTCTGAAAATGCTTTGCACATGCACTGTCTGTGTGAGTAAAACCACATACAGACCTGTTCCCTTTTGTAGGTAATGCTCATTAACAGGTAATTGCCTCTGCAGCAATCTGTGGATTTGAATTGCTAATTGCATCCAAAACAGCTGAATTGCACTATCATTAGCCAATGACATTTCACCACAGTGCAATATATAAGGCCTTCATGTAGGCCTTGGCCCCTTTCTTAGTTTTTGAGATGGACATTACTGAGGTGTGGAGATTACAGCATCACAGAGGGTAAGTACCGGCTGTTCACTGGCAAACATTGTGGGTTGAGGTCAGTTAGGGGAGAGAGACATGTGAGTGTTACACTTCATACCCATCAGAATATGCATGCTAATGCAGCAGCTGCTATTCTATCAACTTACTATCTTTGTGAAGGCAAACTGTGAAATATGTACCTATTTCTGGGCCTTTGCCCCTCCCTTATGTATGGTTGTGTCCAGATCCCTTGTTATAGGGGGTTGTGAGGTATGGTCAGTCTATAGCAGCTACCTTAACAAACAGCCATGTATGCTCCAGGCTGCAGCTGCTGCTACAGCCTAGGACACATAAGGGGGAGTGTGAACACTTTGGAGAACAGCAAGCTGTACGTGTAACTGTGGTAGCTGTGTCAAGCCTGTCATTACAACAGAGCCAGGGTAAGGGTGCCTGTTACAGTCCAATCAAGGCATGTGCTTAAGGTACATCTGTTATGCAATAGTGCCAATAACAGAATAGTAGGTGACATATAGTTAGGCTATATGAATATGTGCAGTGTGTTCCTACCTGCAGGCCTTTGACTTGCAAAACTGGGTAGCAGATAACTGAGTAGCAGTAACCAATGGGGATTAAAACTGCATGACTCAGCCATTACTTGCTGTGTTCACAACAATGTAATTGAAGTGCAACACACTGGATTCAAACCCAGGACTATGTGTAGCAAAATGTTCTGTATGCAAGGCATTTAACAGACTGAGCTACTGAGTCAGTGTTGGAGCAGCTGTATTTGCCAGATATATGTGCAGACATACAGGCTGTGACACACATCTGCATCCATCAGTATGCGCATGGCTTTAAAAGGCAGTTGTTCTGCAGCCGGGTCCCATTTGAACATACATACTGTGACACTGATGCCTTAGCAGGTGTGTGTAAAGATGTTGCAGGTAAAAGGGAACATTTACCTGGTATCCCAGGCCTCACATACTGTCATTATTATTTATTTGGCTATCTACTTGTGTATTTTTGCATCAGAGTCACAGGTATACTCCCATTTTCCACATTAGGTTTGATCTCAGTCTGCTAGCAGCAATCTGTATGTATTGCTGGAAACACCTGCATTTGTTAAGATCTGTGTGGCCTTGTAGGTTAGTACCATAGGCTGTAGTTAACAGAGGCCAGGGTTTGAAACATGGCGGGGGAGATTATTTTGTACATGTGCCTAACACTGTGAGAAACACATAAGATCATTAAGCACATTAAAGCTTTATTTACGCGGGTTTGCATGGTGCTGCATGTTGCAACACTTCACTTAGCTCATTGCAAACCCACGCTAAAAAAATAAATAGAAAAGAAAAAAGGGGTGATAGGACAGTGGTGAAATGGGGGAAAGCAGGAGGAAAAACACAGTGAAAGGCAGGTAGGGTTGTGCAGAAAGGGTGTAGGAAAGAACCATAGCTTTCCATTTCTTGTACAGCAACAGCTTTGCATTTTGACAGATTTTGTGAATGAATTTGGACTCTCAAACCCCAGAGAGAGAAGTGAGGACAACATAAATGTGTTGACAAGCCAGTTGGACCAAATTACATGTGTCCAGTGGACACTGTGAAATGGAGAGCTATGTATGGGGCAATTTTCTTTTTTGTTGGACAGCTGTCCATTTTTTTTTTTATATGGAGAGAGCGGAATGTTGGGAACAAGATATAGGTATTTGTGGGGAGTTAAGTTGGGTAGTAGAGGATGCAATTCCAGACAGACAAGACAGACAAGACAGTAGACAGGGGCAGTGTGTGACACATAAGGGGGATAAACACCTTGGATGGGGAGAGTGATGGGGAATCCGAAGTGCATGTGCCTCCATATGGTAGCAATGTGACTGACATCCCTACCCATGGGCAGTTGACACTGCTCCTTCACTGCCCCAAAGATGGCTGTGCTGGTGGCTGGGTGCCAGGGCCAGCCAACCCCACCAGTTTGTCCAGTCTGCCCTTAATCCAGTGCAGGTGACGTTAAGAGCTCCTATGAACAATTATGTGCACCATGGCCTGTAGTTGATCCTGGGTGACTACCCCCCTCCGGCACTGCTCCCAGGGAGGGACAGGCCCCATCCCCTGAGGCGGTTCCAGCTGAAGATGGTGCAGGACCAGCAGAGGGGGCACTACTTGCCTGGGTCCCAAATGTGCTAGGACCTAGTGCTATGGCCAGCTGAGGTAGGGTAGGCAGATCAGCAGGAACCAGCCAACCCTGATGTGCTGTGGTTACGGAGGTAAAATAATACATATAGGTTAGTTATGAACAAAAACATTGTTACTAATAACAGCATGCCAGAACATTGGAAATAACCCCATTACATTTCAATGCATATTATGTGAAATGCAACAATAAATAACAGAACAGTCAGTATATTAACAGCATGCCAGTAGCAGTTACAGCATAAGACCAACAAAATAGGTACTTTAACAAGATATGTTAATATGCAACCATTGTAATACATAGCAATAATAAAACACATGATCCAAATAACCAATGAATAACAATAATAAATATATGAAGATAAGGGGTGGGGACTACTTAGCACTGCTGTGCTCCGCACCACACTGCTCAAGCATACTTTAAGAAATAGATTACATTGCTATACTACAATTGGATAGTGCAGGGAGTCTGTTACTCATCTGTGGAGAGTTAGCACCACACTCTCTACACTGATTCAATAACTGTGTTCTATGGCTCTCCCTTGGCAACGTGCCATGATTAGTATGCATGGCGAGCTACTGAGCGGGAACCATGTATACGGACACGATAACATTCTGTGTAGGCTCTACACTATGCCTACACTGATTTTATTAAATCTATGGGTTGATGTTTGTCACATGATCAGGGCTAGATCTTCAGTTTGAAGCAAAATCTATGGTCTCCCTAGATTATACCTTAATGACACACAACATCCTATAATACTCTTTTACTTCTAGCTACCTTCTCCCCACTGCATTCCCTTCTGTATCCATTCTGGTTAAGACTTTTTTTTTATTTGTCTTTACTCTTTGAGCTGTTTTGGGAGGCAGTCCTTAATTTGGCCTTCTTATGTCCAGCCTTCTTTCACTCATTTGTCTTCTATGATTTCACCCCACCACCACCATCCTTACCCTGAAATGGCTCAGCTTTTATAGTGTAAATGAAGAAAGGCAGGCATCCATTATACAGATGGGGTCAGGTTTGACTATGCTGTATTGTCTGTAAATACACATCCATGTGCACCTTTGTCTGCATGGTTTGGTTTTGTGTGTTCTCATGAAACATGACAAGTAAGAAAAATAGCGGGTCCCCTTCAGTTTACTGACATTCCAGAATGCCAACAACCATATGGCTGGCACCATATGATCGACATTCAGAATGTCGACAATGCAGAACCGGCATCTCACTATAGTGTGGAATGAAAAGATTTTCATTCCTGCACTGAAGTGCGATTTCGGAGTTGGTATATTAAAGTTACGGGGGGTGTGGGGGGCAGGGGGGGCATAGCCCCCTACTAACAGTTGAAATTAAATTTTATTTTCTTTTTCTATGGGCCTCTCACAATGTCGGCATTCTGAATGTCGATCATATGGGGTCGGCCATATGGTTGTCAGCGTTCTGGGATGTCAGCGTTGTGTAGGGGATCCGAAAAACAGCACATATATGTGTAGAGAACAGGAAATAAACTTAGAGGAGCAGAATCTGAGAACAAATATGCAATGCACAGCACATAAACACCAAATCCTCCAAAACAATAGTGTAATTAAGTAAGCAAGCATTACAATGCAGTTAGCAAAACTATCACATGTTCAGTTGTTCCCCAGATGACCATTGTCCGTTAGTTCCTTGGAATCACTTGCACACATTGCCACAGAATCTTACAGCTCTGTTCTGTTTACTGACCAGTCAGCACAGAAACACAAAGGCTCAAATCACATTATTTTAGTGGAAACTATATAAAATTATTATTATTTACTAGATTGTAATTTTACTCCATACAAAGAATGTGTTTAGAGCCTCTTTCTTTCTGTACTGTACATTGTAAGAAAAGATTTGCATACCAAATTCTAAATTAATTCTCTGACAAAGAGAAAAAAAAACAATTACTGAATGATGCAGCTTACCATGTGCTATTTTTTGTGTACTATAAAAACCTATGAAATGAAACTAGAAATGCAACTTTGGGAAAACAAAATACGAACAGAGACTTTAAACATGATGTAACTTGAGAAATAAATTTTTACTGCATCTTAGAATTTTTATTTATTTATTTATTTTACATTTGTTGACCAGGATAGTCTGACTGGATACAGGTCCATTTTCAGCGGAGGCCCGGGGAGAAAAGCTCCAAACTTACAAACAGAAGTTACAGTATATGCACAAACATATTATATTAACATACAAGTTACAGTCTCACATTTCAAGCCTATGAAGAATAGTTTATATTCAGAAATATATACAAATATGTTACAGTTTCTCTTATCAAACCTATAGGTGCAGCTTATATACAGAGTATAGTCAAAGATGTTACAGTTTCTCTTTTCAAACCTTTTAGTGTAAGAGGCTAGTTGCTGTGAATAAAAAATTGCAGGGATATTGAAGTAGATGAGGCTTTAGTCAGGGTTAGAGCAAGGACATAATCAGTGAGTTTTAAAATACTGGGTTAGACTTTTTTGAACTGACTAAGGGAAGGGTTCAGAGTAACGTCAGATGGGAGCGAATTCCAGTTTTGCCTACTGAATTTGCAAACAAAGATTCTCCAGATAAGTTGTTAGCTTTAACAGACTGAACCAAAAGTTTTGTAGTAGAATGAAGTGACCTAGCATTTTTGTAAGGATGGATAATATTTTTAAGGGAGGACATTTTTTCTGGATGGTTAATAACCTTGAATGCTACAGTAAGTTGATTATATTGAATTAGCCTTGGGAGTTCTAGACATCCTAAGATGTTTAGGTTTTGACAATGGTGTGTCCTGTAGGGAGTTCCTGTGGCAAACTTGGCAATTTGATTGTAGCAGCTACACAGTTTGCTGAGATCAGTTTTGTTCAAGTTAGTGAGTATTGGTGAGGCATAGAGTAGTAGAGTTAAAAGCAGATGGGTACAGGCAATGGCAGTCCAAGCTAGAGGGGTGAGAAAAGCTTTGTTTTTGTATAGGAAGCCATGTTTTTTATTAACGGTTTTAATAGTTTGGTTTACATGCATATCATATTTGAGGTTGTTGTCTATTATAACACCCAGGAGTTTGGTATACATATCTGGTGGGATTATGGTCCCATTGTTAGATGTTATAGTAAACGAAGGTTGAGAGGATTTGCGAGTAGGGGAGAAGAGCAATATCTTTGTTTTATTAGGGTATAATAGCTGTTGATTAGAGATCCAGTTTTCCACTGTATTAAAGGTTTTCTGGGTTAAACTAAGGAGCTCTGTAGGGGTAGAGGCTGAGCAAATCAGGGTGGAGTCATCGGCATATTGTATACAGGTTGCATCTGGGATTACAGTGTGGAGGGCATTGATAAAGAGGGATAAAAAAAGGGGACCTAATATGGAGCCTTGAGGGACACCAAGGGTAATGGGGAGAAGGGTGGAGAGTTTGTCCTGCCAACGTACAGCCTGCTGTCTTCCACTAAGGTAAGATTGAAACCATTGTATGGCATGATTGTTTAGGGATATTTTATTTAGGATAAGTAAGAGTAGCTGGTGGTTAACCATGTCAAAGGCCTTGGAAAGATCGAGAAACAGGGCAGAAGATTGTTGTTACAGTTGGAATTTATGACATTAGAAAAGGAGAGGAGGGCTGAGGTGGTACTGTACTGTGGTCTAAATCCATGCTGGGAGTTGGCCATAAGATTATTTTGAATAAGGTAGTATAAGAGTTGTTTATGGATACACTTTTCCATATGTTTAGCCAGAGGGGAAAGGATAGCTATTGGTTTATAGTTTGACAGCTCAGTGGAGCTGCCTCCTTTGTGGAGTGGTATGGCATGTGATATTTTCCAGATAGAGGCTTCAGTTATTGTTCTGTTTATCAAAATAGAGACAGGGAATGCTATAACATCAGCAGCTTTTTACAGGTAGTCTGCAGGGAGGAGGTCAGCTGAAAGGGTGGTTGGTTTGAGTTTTTAATTGGGGCTCTAATGAGTGAAGTCGGAAATTTTTGGAAGCTGAAGGAGAGAATGTCATTGGGTTGAAGGTGTTGGCAATGAACTCTGGCGATTTTTGGGTTGAGACTGAGGGAGTTGGAGCTGTGGATAGCCCTGGGTGGAGGAGTTTGTTATTACCTGCCCAGAACGTCTGTGGCTTGTTGTGGTGTTTCCGCTGTAGATGGCAGAAATAGTTTTTTTTTTGCTTAGTAATATGGATTTTTTGTATCATCCCTATATTGTCGAAATTTGAGTTGATCTTGTGGGGCTTTAGAGGAGGGCCAGGTGTTCCAGGCATTATTTCTTTTGATGATCTTTAGTTTGGTTTCTTTAGTGCGCCGGGGGGCAAATTTTGTTTTAATTCTAATAGAGCGTGCAAGTGCATGGTTGTCAAGGATGGCCAGGAATATGTTATTAAAGTGTGTTACTACCTCATCTAGTGGTAGTTGTTTTAGAATTGACCAATTGCATATTTTAAGTTCTTCTAAGAATTTTTTAAGGTTGAAGTTTTTGTTATTTCTTATTGTTTTATAGGTGGGTAGATGTGGACATTCAACTTTATGCTTAATGGTATACGTTAAAAAATGATCACTTGGATCTTCAGGGAGAGTACTTGATTTGTACATGTGGTGGGGGCTATTAATTAGTATCCAGTCTAGGATACTTTCTTTATTGTTAGGCTTGCTGATCCTAGTAGGGGAGGTTATAGTTTGTATAAAACTATGTAGGTTTACGTGGGTGGCTGGGGTCTCTGCAGTGCAGGTGTTCCAATGTATATTGAGGTCCCCTAGAACAATGGTGTTTTGGGGTAGACATTGGATAGCCAGTAGAGAATGTCTTCTAGGGTCCCTGGGTTATTACCTGGGGGGAACATAGACACATACTATGTTTATACATTTGTTTTTATTTATTTGTAGTTTGGAAATCATAATTTCTGCTTTGTTAAATATAGGTGGTTGAAGGTTGTCTAGAGTAATATTTAGGGTGGTTTTATAGAGAACAGCAACCCCTCCCCCTTTCCTGGTAGTACAATCTAGCCTGAGTATATTATACCCTGGAAGTAGAATTTCATTATCTGGCATAGTTGATTTTAACCATGTTTTGGTGAGACAAAGTATGTCGGGGGAGTAGGTTGTCAGGAGGGCATGGAGGTTGTGGACCTCATTGTTGATGCTGCTAATGTTTAAGTGGCAGTTGAGTAGTGAGTTAGGGGGTCTATTTAGGCTTTGTCTTATGTTTGGGATGTTATGATTAGAGTTAGTGTTGTCTGGGGATGGTGGCCCAGGATTTGGGTGGATGTCCCCATCAATAGTAATGGTGTGGGGCAAACTAGCTATGAGCTTTAGAAATTTATTTATCAGTTTTTGGTAGTATTTAGTTTTGGTGTTAACATATCTAGGTATAACAGGATGAGTGTTAGCAGAGGTAAAGGATTTGGCGTCAATAGACATGAATGAGTGGGCAGGATGGTTTGAGATGATTGGGGTGGTAGCAAGGCATTTGGGGTGGTTGAATCCTATATGGGATTGGTTTTCATAGATGGTGAGAGAATAAAGGGTGATTAGTAAAGTTAGGGTATAGAGTAGAGGTGATATTTTAGAAGACTTAGTAAGTATTAGAGACATAATGGAGGGAATATACTCCTGGTAGGTAGGCAACCTAGGTGTAATAGTAGGTGGGGAGATAGTGGAAGGGGTGGGTTATAAATGAATTCCTGTTAATTGTTGGCGAAGGAGGGGGAGGGGTGTGGCTCAGGAGTTATAAATTCAGAGGTACTGGGGTGGGTGGGAATAGGGGGCAGGGACGGGTGCAAAGTGAGCCTGGAGGGCGATCAGAGCAGGGCTTAACCACACCAGAGGAATCCTCAGAGCCTGTGATTAAAGTAAGAGGCTTTTCCTTGCTTTTTACTTGCTTTAAGTTCTAATCTATGTTCTGTTTTTAAACACAGACAGCAACTTTAACAGTACAATTTGTGGAACATTTTAGCATTAGGAGCCTTATTTAAGTGGTGGGAAGTTTGGTGCTGTTGACCCAGTACAAGTGAATTAAACAGTTTAAGCTGAAAGACTTTAGAAAAAAATAGTAGCCTTAGTTAAGTTTGCAGAATGAAATTATTTTAACATATTGTAGCCATGTTTCAATTGATATATAGATGTGTTTCTTTGATGAAATTAAGAGAAATTCTTTCCTTTAAAACTTTTTTATTATGGCATGCCACCTTTTCTCTCTCTACTCAAAATAAAGGACCTGGCCTTCGGCCATGGATGACATTTGCACATTAATGTGACAAATGGCTTTAATTTCCTTAAGTGTGTTCAGATACAAAATAATTTAAATCTCATTCGCTTCATTCAGTAGAAGAAGCTGAACATCAGAGAAGTTGACTTGCGTCAAAACTAAAATTGGTCTTCTGTGTACAGACAGATTAGCCAGATAAACAAAAGCACGCCAACTGCTAAAGGCAGACGCACGACAAAAAACACGTCAGAAAAACAAAAGGTGGGTCAGCCAACACATTTTATAGGCAGATTAGCCAAGAGGCACATAAAGAATATACATAGATGGTCTATATCAAAAATATATTAGGGCATTCTGAAATGAAATCTCTTGTGCAGCTCAGTGGCATAAATGTGCTCTGGATCAGCATATATTATTGTTTAGAAGAATAACGTGTTTTAGAAATATTATTAAGGAATGCAGCATTTTAACAACGCATTCAGAAAGCTACATTAAGTTTGAATTCCACAATGCCCTTTAAAATATTGGACTTTTTTCCTTGCTAAGGAAGATTTGCTTGTAACAATAACTAAGCATGTCTTCAGAAGAAAAGCACTGCCTAAATATTGCTTAAACAGGTTTAATACAATTACAATTACTTTGATTAAGGTTAATAAGTTCTGTGTATTCCAATTTTGTTAGCGTGACTCTTGTGCAAAGCAAAAGTTTCACTTGTCTTTTTAAAGACTGTACATTCCTTATTGTGTCTTCTTCTTCTGGCTTTTTCCAGTTAGGGGTCACCACAGCAGATCACCTGTCCACTCATGATTGGCAGTGGAGTTTTACATTGTCGAGTTTCCAGCCCAGTGCCCAACCTTCCACAGAAGACACACACACACACACTCACACCTAGGCCCAATATAAAGTATCCAATCCACCTGCAGCATGTCTTTTGGATGTGGGAGGAAACTGGAGCACCCGGTGAAAACCCACGCGACCACAGGGAGGACATGCAGACTCCGCACAGAAGGCACCCCAGCTGAGGATCAAACCGGAGAACATCTTGCTGTGAGGTGGCAATGCTAACCACTGCACCACCATGGCATTGTGTCTACTATCACTAAATGCTTGAATGCTGATTTTATGTGTGAGCAGTTTAGTGTGAATGCCACCATATTTTTAGCTGTTTTGCAATGTTTAGCACCATATAATGTTTTCATACTATATGAAAGTTTTTAAAAGTCACAATGGCATTTCTATATTGAGCATACCAGAAGTGAAACACAAACAAATAACACCTGCAGTTGAGGCATGTCCTCAGTACAGAACAACAAATATATATGGGTCCAAAATGTCATGATTTAGTGCTATTACTCAGCAAGCAGTAAATGAGTTGGGCACATCCATTAACAGTCTAGGAGTATAGAGAAATTAGGAAACAAGGTATACCAAATATGACTAGGAAAGCAAATGTTCTATTGGTATTAAATTGATGACTGTGGGTTATATAAGATAAATAAATAGAGAAGTAGACAGTTGGAAGTAGGGAAATGAGTAAATAAATATGCAGATATTAGTAACTGCTGTCAAGATGCATGTATTTGAAGACCACAGCTCTTCATATCTGACCCAGACTAAATATTTTCGTCTGTACTTGCCGCATAAGGGGTCTAGTTTCATTCGACATGTTGTGGCAAACAAGGACTTAATCATAGAGATGAAGTACATGGCATCTCCTCATGAGGGGGCTAAATGTGCTTTAACCTCAGATATTTCCTTTGTTTTCCTTTGATTCATTATCTTCCTTATTCTTTGAAATCTCCATAGGCATCCATAGCAACTGGTTTACCCCTTACATCTGTATGCTGCCTTAAGACACCATTGTTTTTCTTGGTCCAACCACTGATCTGGGTAACTACAGGCCCATAAGTCTTGCCAGCCTCATGTGTAAGGACTTGGAAATCATCATGGACATGATAAATGAGGGCAATGGTAACCTGCAAATGCTGGACCCATCATAGTTCGGCTTTGTTAATGGATGGTCGTGCCTATTAAAGCTGGTGGACTTTTTTGAGAGGATCACCAAAGCACTGGATGAAGGTAAGACTGCACACCACTTATCTCAACTTGGCCAAGGCTTTTGATATAATACCTCACTCAAGCATTATAGTCAAGCTCACAAATGTAGGTATAAACCCTTTTATCCCCCAGTGGATAGCCAACTGGCTCACTGATAGGACTCAGGAGAATAGGTGAGGCCACTTCCACCAAGAGGCCAATCACTAATGGAGACCCCAGGACTTGGTACTGGCCTGCTCCTTTTTGGCATCTATTTCTCTGAGATGAAAGCAAATGGTGAAGATTTATGGCTGACTAAGTTTGCAGATGATTGCAAGCTAGGGGTTATCATCAAATCCCCTGCAGACACTGGCATTCTTCAAGAATTATATCTCTCTAACAAATGGTGTCAAAGCCATGACCATAAAATCAAGGCTAAGAAATGGATAATTGTGCCCTTTGAGAAGTTAACCATCCTGGCTAATTAACATGTTCATAATGCACCCTAAGAGTCAACCCAATGATCAGGGACCTGGGTATGCATGTAGATAGTAGCCTTACCTTTGACCACCATGTGGTCACAGAAGTGAGGAAATCCTTTTATTTTGCACAACTTATAAGTAAGTGCATAGCATCTAGATCCAAAGATGCCATTATCCCACTGTACTCTACCCTTATCAGACCAATCATAGACTACAATGCTCCCTTTGGTATGCACCTGACCAGGCATATACAGCACCTAGAGAGACCTCAGAGGTTCCTTACAAAAAGCATACAAGGCATAACAAACCTGACTTATGCAAAGTGCCTTAAAGGCCTCTCCCCACTACTCAGTCTCCTGTAGATTGCTGTGGGGTGATTTATGCCTGGCTTATAAGGCATCTGCAAACCACACACTTATGAATCTTCTACATATTCTTAAGTTAAAAAGTACCAGAAATACAAGGTCTAGGGACATGAATTTTGTCTATGACTTAAACAGAGCATGCTGGATTGACAGATATGTGTCCCAGAGACTGCCTCTCCTATGGAACAGGCTTCCCATCCATATAAAGTTGAGTTCATCTATTACCCAGTTTAAGTGCAACCTAGACCAGTGGGTGGGGAATAGAAAATGCACAATGTGCCTGGCACCACTGTCCTTTATGGAAAGAGGTAGCTTATAAATGCCTGGCCTTCAGTGTTCTATTTGAATACAGGACATCATTATTCTTTCAGGTGAACATGACTAGGCTTAAAAAGGCCCCCGGGGTCATTATCCTAAAGGCACACAGCACACTATTTCACTCAGTAAATCCAATTAATTGTATTCATGCATGTTCAGCAATGAACAAAAACATCACTGCCATATTGGCTTACTTAACATAAAGGAGCAAAAGTACTCCATGGTGTTTGTTTCAACCTTTCCAAGTAACTTAATGCATCGATAATAAACACAAAATTAGTCTTTTTGATAGCCTAGTTCACTTAGTAATTTTTCTTTCACAAACTGAACATACAAACAATTATTTTGATTAATCTAAGAAACATGAAATAGAAAGTTTATTATGCAGTTTCAATCATAACACTTGTGCCTTCAGTATTTAGCAGTTCAGAAGACGCCGTGACATACCATAAAACCTCGTTACTGTTTACACATCTAGTCCTTTTGTTGTGGAAGTGGTACACCTTTGTTGCTGCATCAGATACTTCAGAACGTAATCCCTTTCTCTGTAAGGAAACGTAATGCCTCTCACTGTTTCTGGAACAGAATGGATAATCTAATACACAGATCAGGTCTGTTCAGACTTGTACTTCTTCAAGTCTTTTCCTCTGGTTTCTAAGTTTAAATAAGGCAACAGCACACAGTTTTCCCTAAAGCAAACAGTTTTCTTAGGCAGGTCCTTGCCCTGATTAAGTATTTCTTTCAATACTCAAAGCTGTGAACTTCATTTTGCTTGTTAAACTAGGTCACACATTTCTTAATACAAATTTCTGTTATTTACCCTGACATCAGATAGCAGACGGCACACTGCACTTCAGGAATGATTTATCTCATTGTTCAGCCTCAAAACTCCAACGTCTCCAGTGGAGCTCCATCTCAGCATACTTATTTTAATTTGTTTGGTTGTGCGGCACACATACTCCAGCTAGGCAGTACCATTAGTTCCTAGAAATTTATTCCACACAACTTTTCATTTTTAAACCTTTCAGCTATGAAGTCTAGAAACTCATTGCTCATTGCACTCTGACTCAGATGCAGGCTGTTGAGGCTGAGTGACCGTCCACCAAAGCCACATTATCTGCTTGATCTACTTTAAGGGACATGTCTGCCAAAGCGTGTATTATTTCCCTAGATACATCACCAGAATACAACACTAAGCATATCAAAGATCGTCACTCATCTGTCTTGACCCCAGATAAATATCCATGTCTTACATACTGACCAGTTCTCTCACACCTGCAGTCAAAAACACCAATGATGTCTAGCATTAGAAATTCAGTCCAACATAATATGCTGGTATTTGCCAAACCACCTATGGAACAATCACTGCTTATATACCTGGGAATACAGCTATCCTATGAGTCATGATAATGCATTGTTAGTTCAAAATAACCATTACTCTGAATGCATCTCTGTGAGTCCCCAAATCTGGACTGCTTCAGACTATTCAAATGCTCAGGTCAAGTGGTTTAGGAATATCGATTGCACTGGGTATATTCCCTTTCTGCTCTGACACAATTTTTTTATCCTTTAAGACTCCACATTTTTCTGTCTGTTCATCTAAGTTCTACTTATAATTTTAACTGCTTTTCTTTACTTCTCCATCAAAGTATTTTGTTTATTCTTATAATTAGAATTACCATGAGTGAAGTCCACAATACTGGTAATCAAAGGTTGGAATTTTAGGTTAACAGTATTATATTCATTGCTATTTTTCTGAAGCAATCATAGCCTGAAAACCTTTGTTAACAGTACTACATGCATTTGTTTGTATGGCCTCTAAAATGTTGACATTTTTAGCTAAATGTCCAGTTTGGGAATAGTTTTGGGCATCTTGATGCATTCACTACACAAAATCCCATTTGTCTGCATGGATTAATTTCAGAGTTGTAGTGCAACTGTCCCCCAGTTTTACCCTTAATCAAATAATCCTCATTCCTTGTTGGAGTGCTCATTCCATACTCGTTTTACACTGTTTCAGCTGATGGCTTTGCTGTCATCAAGGGCACTTTATTCAAAACAAATCTCTTGGGAAACATTGTGAGTTGTGAATGTTACCACTGTCACTGGGGCAGGACTGCAAATCCTTGTTTGGATTTCCTTCGAATGCAAGAAGTCCAGGGCTGGCCTTAGCATCTATGAACTAAAACTCCTTCTGCATGGGTGTGGGAGCATACAGATCAGTATTCTGCTCACCTTCAGTGGTCTTCAGGGTCTGATGAAGTTTGTGATTTTAACAAACGAAAAGCGCTTCACCTTATTAAATAAGAGTTGGTTGTATCCTTGCTGTGCTTTTTGTTTTATATTCCCCTTTAGTTGTGTTGATTTCTTTTCACTGGTGTCTGAAACATTTGTTTTTTTCTTTACTTGAACTCTGCAGACAGCTAAACAAGGCTATCTTTTTCCTTTTTGATAATCTACCAAGACATCCAAGACGCAGATGAGAAATCAGTGTATCATTCTGTTTTACTGGTTTGGTCAATTTATATTTTTCATCCTTAAGAGGAAAGGAGGATGAGAACACTTGCTTATAGTCTTTACTTCTGGCTTCAAATGCTTGAATCTTTTGATATATTTATTTTTTTATTTGCAGAAGCATCTTTTCTTCTCCTAGATTGATATTATTCACAAATAATAATGCCCGACAAGGTGTGTGTATTGTGGAAATAAACAGACAAAGCACCAGCTGGGCAGACCAGAACCAAGAAAACAAGCAGCCCAAAACAGATAGTGAAACAATAAAGCCCCAGGAACGAACAATAAAATCACTGTTTAATGCACACATAAATGCTGTACACATACTTTTTTCATTTATACACTTCATCAGATGTGGGTCAAACTACAAATGTCTTTCTATTTATAACCTTCCTGTTTGAAAACACCCAATGACAATCATGCTTTATTTAATTAGAATACTTAATTGGTGAAACTTAATTAGCCAGCTACACATATCTCCTTTCCTTTAAAAGTACAAATTCAATGCATTAACGTACTGCCAGTTTAATAAATATAATACGTTATACTTCTAAACAATTCATTGTAATTTTATAAAAATGCATGTTAAAACTTTTATTAATATATAAATAAATAAACACGTTAAAATGTTTAAAACCATTTGTAAGTATTACTAAATACAGTTTACATAGCATTGGTTTCCTCTTGTGGTAAAGCTAAGAATTACATTCAACCTATTCACTTTTACAAATAGACAGGATCATTAGTGGAAAAAATAAAATGTTATATAGATATACTAAAGTATCTTTACCATGATTAAAATGGAACCAAACATAAAGTTAATATAACCACAAACAATTCATAGTGTTTCCTTCTTATCACAATTTTGCTGCTCTTAATTTCAGCAGTGAACTAATGGAGATGTGGTCATTTAACCCTGGTTTTCTACTTGCCTCTAGGGTTAACTGCCACCAAAGTTCTCTATACTCTACAGTCTCTTCCCATAACCCTCCTCTATTTTTTTCTGTTCACTCTTTCCAATACAAAGAATAAAACATGTGCATCGGTACATTCCTGTTTATGTTTATATAGGGCATTCCAAAGACATGCATCTGGAGCATTTCTCCCCGGGCCTCCGCTGAAAACAGGCTCTGTGGAACCTAGTCGGACTTTCCCGGTCAACAAATGATAAATAAATAAATAAAATAAATAAATAAATAAATAAATTTGTACATTTTCTATTGTGTACTTCATATAGATGTTCATATATTCTTCTCCTAAATTTGCATTCAGTTTTCCCTATATAAAATCCATCACATTCTTGGCAGGCTGCTAAGTATACTAAGCCAGTACTGTCACAATTAGAAAATTCCTTACCTTCTAGGACCTTGTTCCTACTTTTCAAAAAAATACTTTCTTGGTTAAACAAATATGTGCATTGGGAACAGTGTCCACACTTGTAAGCACCTTATCTCTTCTTGTTATAACTATCCCTTCTTGATGACTAGTTTCCAATAAAACTTAAGGTTTCTGGCATTTTTGTATACAATCTTAATTTTGTCCTTCTTAATGCTTTCTAGGTCAGTAAGGGCCAAGAATCTTTCCCATTCCTTGTTTATAATGTCCCTGACTATATATTGTATTCTAAGATTAAAGCTTTGTTAAAGTTCTCTTTGTTTTCCTTATTAACATTTTCAAAGGGACTATCCTGCTTTATGACTTGTCCTAGAATAGGTTGGTATTTGTCCTTTCTACCTTCTAGTGCCTCTTTTTCCACTTCCTTCAACATTTGCTCTGGATAGCCCCTTAACTTAAACATTTCTCTTAACAAACTCATTTCATTATAAAAATCTTCTTCATTGGAGGTCATTCGACAACCTCTTATATATTGCCCCTTCACTATGTTTCTTTTATAATGTTTGGGATGGGCACTGTTAAAATGTAGAAAAGAATTTGAATATGTTACTTTTCTATATACCTTTGAATTAAATTTGTCTTTTTTCTTGTAAATTTCCACATCCAAGTATTGTAGTTTCTCCTTGTTGGTCATGTATGTAAATCTTAAATAATTGGTACTTTGATTTAAATATTCTATAAATTTTAGCACTTCATTTTCATCGGCCAACCAAAAAATTACAATGTCATCCAAGAAACGTTTATATAAAATCCAATTTTCCTTATATATTGATTCCAGTACCCACTTTTCTTCCCATTTTGATAAAATTAAGTTGGCGTAGGTGGGGGCACAGGCTGCACCCATCGTTACTCCCTGAGTTTGGTGAAAGAATTCACCATTAAAGTAAACATAATTATAGTTTAACACTAGTTCCATGAGCTGCATGACCACAACTTTTTCATCAAGAGATAAATAATTGTTCTCATATACAATTTCTTCTAATAAAGTCAAACCTTCTTGGTGGGGTATACACGAGAAGAGGTCTACTATATCTATAGTTAAAAATGTTAACGTTCTCTTGTATTTATCTTAGGTTAAACATCTAAGGAAGTCCCATGAGTCCCTCAAAATGTTAGCCCTTTCAGTCCATAATCTTTTCAATTTGCTATCTACATATTTTGCCAAGGGTAATGTTTTAGCACCATCTGCAGATACAATAAGCCTCAAAGGTGGGTCCTCCCCATTTTTTGGGGTTTTGGGAATACCAAAAATGGTTGCTACTTTTGGTTTTTCCACTTTCAAGTAAAAATAGGTGTTTCGGTCTATGGACCCATCTATTAATAAATCTTCTAACACCATATCAATTCTATGATATGAAATATTTATCTTGTTCGTAGATACTGTTTCATATTTATTTGAATCCCTTAACATATTGTTCATTTTTCCTTCATATGTCAAGTTGCCCATAATTACTATACCTCTCCCCTTATCCGATTTCATTATCCTTACATTTACATAATTTCTCATTTTCTCAAGAACCTTAATTTCTTCTATATCCAAGTTTTTCTTATATTTAATTTTATCGTATTGTTTTCTTATCTCTCTCTCAACCAATCCTTCAAAATTTTTAATTTGTGGGTGACTAGGTGGGTTATAAGTGCTTTTTTTCACTAATGCTTGTTGTTCATTTCGAGCAAAGGAGCGACCGAGATAAGGAAGAAGGAAGAGATTGGCCAGATGAACAAACTGGTTGGCCAACTTACACTGTTAATCGAACTTTTAACACCACTTAGCCAATCGATGGTGAAAATGGCATCTGCTATACAAGAGGGGTGGAACCAGAGTGCAGTCGACACCCACGGAGGTAAAAGGAGGAACAAAATGAGTAGTGAGAGAGGACATGACAACCCTGAAGCCATTTTTAGCATAAATGGATTTAAAAACGATGAAGAGCACAGTTTTAACAATACTCCTAGGGCTTTAAGCTCTAGAGAAGACGGAGCCTGCACTAGTAATGATCAACTACAATTTTCCATTCCATTGGGACAAGGAAGAAGTAATTCAGGAAACAACAACAATGGACACACTGATTTGAAGGAATGGTTGCAGGTTAGTTTCTCCTCCAATTTTAAAAATAGAACTGTGGCATCTGGAGTTGAAATGGACAGTTATAAGTACCAGTTATTGAAACTTCATAAATTGATGTTTAAATGTAAAAGTCTTGATATAGAAAATAGCTATTTACAAGAATGTATTTCCCAGGGCATTGTGTCCAAAGGACTGATAATTTGGAAATATCCAAATAATGTAATAATAGGAAGTATTTTTCATAAAGAATTAATTGAGGTTTTTAACAGATGTGAGTTAGACATTTTAAAATGTATTATTGACGAAAACAATAGGGTGAAGGAAAAACTTGTTAACTGAAATAGAGAGTGTGAATAATTCTATTAAAAATGACTTGATGTTCTCCATACCTGCGGAAAAAGAAAAATAGTATAACATTCAAGGGGAAGTTAATGGTGAATGTAATGAACTTATCAAAAGAAAGATAAGGAAGATGGAACGTGACATTATTGAGTATAAAAATAATAATAGTTACCCAAAACCAAAAGCAGGCAGTAGGTTTTGGGAAAATAGTAATAAGGGGGTATGGAGGAACAGTAATAATGAAGAACAAGTTAGAATACGGGAACAAGTTTCAGAGTTAGATGACTTTAACCAGTTCCCAGAAATAAGATCAGAAAGAATTAAGAATAAGATGGAACTTCAGCAGCAGTACAATTCAAATTTTCGACGGGGGGGGAATAAGGGGGAGGGCAAGGTACTAAATTTTGATAGTTCCCCCCACCCTGACTTAGTAGAAAATACTTTTGTACAAAACACTGATATTATAAAAGATCCAAACAACTCACACAGATATATTTATAAAAATGTTAGAATTTATAAGTATAGTCCAATTGTTTTAACTAAAGATCATTTTAAGTTACTATCTAAGGGAATTAAATATATACCTAATAGAAAAGGAGATCTAGCCAATATTTTAATGGATATTAAACTATTTATAAGGAAAATTAATTTTCAAATGATATTTGAGCAAAAAGCAAGAAATGAACAACAAGCATTAGTGAACAAAAGCACTTATAACCCACCTATTCACCCAGAAATTAAAAATTTTGAAGGATTGGTTGAGAGAGAGATAAGAAAACAATACGATAAAATTAAATATAAGAAAAACTTGGATATAGAATAAATTAAGGTTCTTGAGGAAATGAGAAATTATGTAAATGTAAGGATAATGAAATCGGATAAGGGAGGAGTTATAGTAATTATGAGCAACTTGACATATGAAGGAAAAATTAACAATATGTTAAGGGATTGAAATAAATATGAAACAGTATCTACGAACGAGATAAATATTTCATATCATAGAATTGATATGGTGTTAGAAGATTTATTAACAGATGGGTCCATAGACCGAAACACCTATTCTTACTTGAAAGTGGAAAAACTTTTTTGGGAACAGATTACCTTTTTTAAGGTGAGAGTGGGATGTTGGGGAAGGATAGTAGGTATATTTGGGGAGGTAGGTTGGGTAGGAAGGCAGACAGGACAGACAAGACAGCATACAGGGGTGGTATATGACACATGTGGGGGTAAACACCTTGGATGGGGAGAGGTGTTTGGAAATTGGAAGCCCATGAGCCCCCAAATGGAAACAGTGGGACTGAGGTACCCACCCATGGGCAGTCACCATTACACCTTCACAGCCCTGAAGGTGGCTGTGCTGGGGGCTGAGCAGGAGCAGCAGGCTGACCCTCTAATTGTGCCACGGGGCCCTCAAGCTGGCACAGCAGATCTCCAAACTCCTTTTGGAGCTCACTACGCACCAATCTCCAGACCTGGCTTCAGGTGACAGTATCCTGTCCACGTCCGCTCCTGGGGAGGATGAGCTCCTTCTCCTGAGGCAGTTCCACCCAAAGGTGGTGCAGGACCAGTGGATGAGGAGGTCCTGGGGTAGGTACCAGATGTGATGGGGCCCGGTGCCACGGCCAGATGAGGTGGGAGAGGTGGGTTTGCTGGGACTTCCCAAATGTGCTATGGTGTTGCAGTTTTAGAACATATGTCGGTTAGTAATAGTCAACACAATCCAGGGTTAGTTATAACAGTATGCATAGATATTCCCATTAACCCAAAACAACAGATCTGAACGGTTGCATGTCAAACAGAACACATGCGCATATGGAACCACAGTAGCCATTACAATGGCATGCAGGTTACATTGATAGCAACAGGCCACCAATGATAGCATTTCAACATGGAACATTAATAGAAACACATTTCAATATTTGTTTAACAATATGACATATGCCCCAACAGTTGGTTTGGTGTAAAACAATCCCATTGATTTGTGTGTTTAGATTATTGTTGCAGATATGGTGGGAGAGAGAGAAGGATGCCAGTTAACAACTTGTATATCCTTGCAGTACTCACAAATTTAATGATCATTGCTATACTCATTACTCTACAGGTATTATTACAATACCCTATGGCCTTGGTTTGGCCAGTGGTATGTTTGTACAGTGTATAATTCAACCATCTTATAGCTACATTCTACTTCTCTTACCTGGTAGACCTGTGGGGGGAATGTTTGTTAACACTACCTGACTGTTTCTAAAAATATTCCCAGATTCCTAGCTAAAATTATGCATACAGCTTACTACCACTCCCGGGATTCGAACCATGGCTGTGTCTGCTAAAAATACAACAATTTGTGTTTCATCAGAGTGAGGTATTGAGAAACTGCTGTCACTTCTTTCATTGTTTTCTGTCTAAGTCTCTCTTGGTTGTACAGCCTGACCTTGTAATTACAACATTCTTATACAGACATTCTAGACATATTTTTATGTAGCACAGTGTGGGAAACAGTGGTCAACACATCATTGCCATTCATATATCAGATCTTAATGAATGCAACATGTCAGGCCATACAATACCAGATAAACACAACCAGTCCAGGATTTAGAACTTTATTGCCAGGTAGTTACATTTTTATTTAAATATGACCTATATGGGACTATTACCGTCATATTGTCTGGTTTATTCAGTACAAACCGTACATATTTTTTATACTGCCAGGTGACATTTTACTCCTTTATATTTATTTGGTATGACTACTACAAGAAGGATTGTTACTCACCAGCCTGGCAACACAGCCTTTGCAACCTGCTGGCATGGGCTTCCTGGTTCATAGCCCGCTCAGCTGGAGCTGTAATGAAACTAGAGAAACATTTATGCATACCTATCCATCACACACACAGGCTAGACTTGGGTAAACTGTTATTGCTATAAATACTTACACACTGCTGGGACATCTCCCCACTGTCTTGCTTCTTAGACCCACTGTTCCAAGAGCTCCCGCTTCCTCTGTTTCAAGTTGGCATTGTGGTGCCGGACCGGCTCACCAGTCCGAGGGATACCAGTAGCACTGGTGAGATCATGGGCGAGACTTTGCCCAGCTTCCACTTTATATTGGGAGTCCTAGAACTTGTCCTGCAGCATTCTCACATCATGTTTTTTTTACCAGAAGTCCTACCATAACCTTAGATTCCTGTATGTCCCATCGCTACTCCCGAAAGCACATGCCCTCTCCAATACCTGCCATACTGCGTACAGTGGAGAGATACAACCAGTTATGAGCTGTATTTCTGTCTGCAGGGTTTAAATATGGCCAATTTCCTGCCCTTTGTCATGACTGGATGGTTTTAAAAATGCTGAGTTGAGCTAAGCTATGGGCAAACCTGCTTAGCTAAGGTTGACAGTGCTTAAAGGGGCAGGTTCAGCATTGCTTACCAATGGGCCAATCATCTTAGCTGAGCTATTCATTGCTTAGTATTTGTATGTGCACAATGCTTACACCCGGTCAGCATAGCTGTGCAATGCTTAGTATTGCTTATGTTTTATTATATTGGTCTAATACCTGTATGGAATTGATTCATCATTCATTACATAATATAGAGTTATTTACCTTCCCTGACATCCCCCAATGTGCTTTCATTACATTTATTCATGTGTGACTATACTGTATCAGGCACTTGTGTTTATGTGGGGGTTTCACTACTTTATTACACTGACACTTCACATCTGGGCCTAATGCACTACTCTGATTGGAAATTATAAGTTACTTCCTGCATAAATATACAAATAAATTAAATAAATTAAAATTGTAATGCTTACACATACAAAATGGAAATAGTTTTGGTGAGGCTCAAACTGTGAATGACTACATACAAGGCATACACTCTAACCACTACACTATTGCACCTATGCTTATGCTGGATGTCTATTGCTATTTAACTTATCGTGCCATTTCAGATGGACTAAACATAGCTAAACAATGGGCAAACCCACACAGCTACACATAACCTTTATTGCAGATGTAAAAAAAAAATATTTGTTGTGTTTTTTACTTCGTACCGTTCAGAATATCCATGCTAATGCTAAACCTGTTATTCTATCAACTTTCTGACTTTGTAGGGACGATTGTCCTTTATGGCTTTGTCCAGATTTCTTACTCTGACCGGTTAGGAGATGTGCAGTATGTGCTTATGCTAAACCTGTTATTCTATCAACTTTCTGGCTTTGTATGGATGATTGTCCCTTATGACTTTGTCCAGATTTCTTACTCTGACCGGTTAGGAGATGTGCAGTATGTGCTTATGCTAAACCTGTTATTCTATCAACTTTCTGGCTTTGTAGGGACGATTGTCCCTTATGGCTTTGTCCAGATTTCTTACCCTGATGGGTTGGGGGTGTTACGAGTGCTCTTGCTCGATTTAAATTGCCATGTGGCAATTCTAGTGTGCAGGGAGCATGTGTATTGTGAGAGCACTGCTCTCAGACATGACTACTGCACTCGTATACAGACAGATGACCGTTTTGCAGCATGGCAGCATGCCTTCATGAATATGCATGGTGCGCTGCCATGCTGCATGGGAACGGTCCCTTCTGTGCAGGAATAAGCTATTCCTGCATGGAAGTTTACTGAATCCTGGGTTTTTTTAGCTAAAAAGCAGCTTCTTCTCCTTTTGGCTTTTCCCTGTTAGGGGTCACCACAGGAGATCACCTGTCCGCTCATGATTGGCAGTGGAGTTTTATGCTGTCGAGTTGCCAGCCCGGCACCGAACCTTCCACAGAAGGCACACACACACACACACACACACACACACACACACACACACACACACACACACACACACACGCATGCACTCACGCCTAAGGCCAATTTACAGTGTCCAATCCACCTACAGCATGTCTTTGGGATGTGGGAGGAAACTGGAGCACCCAGAGGAAACCCACACAAACACAGGGACAACATGCGGACTCCGCACAGAAGGCACCCCAGCCGAGAATCAAACTGGAGAACCCCTTGCTGTAAGGTGGCAAGGCTAACTGTTGTACCACTGTGGCCGCCCTTTAGCTAAAAAGCAGCATTGGAAATAAATTCCTTAAAACCCTGATAATTGGCCCTTGTTAATCTCTGTGTACAGAGGGCTTGGGGGGGGGGGCGGGTTATACCAAACAAAATGAGAATAATGGCCAAGAAAACAGAGGAGAGTTTTTTTAATGGTGCAGTGCATCATGGGAGTGTTTAAGGTTCAGAAATGGATATCAGCTAGTTGTAGCTAGACCAACAATAAGTGAAGTAGGTATAACCAAGATTTGACTTGCAAGTAAAAAACAATCAATCAACAAGGTAAGGGACTTTCTGAATGTTGTGTGTAAGGGTGAGAGTGAGTGTGTAGAGCTCTAGTGTATGAGCAGGCTGCTACAGAAAAAATGTTGCAAAAGATTTGGTACTGCTAAGGCAGACATTTAATTTATCCCAGTCCTGTTAATGTCAATACTATCCCCTCAGAAGTATTATGCAAAAAAGAAGGCACAATAAATACTGACTGACGTGCTCTATTCTATCCTGTCCCTTATACCACAAGTTACAGTACTGGTTTTATTATAATCAATTACTGAAATGCTGGAGATATCCTACATCTGTGCAGCAGTGGAACTGTTAAATAAAGTAATCAAATTTTCAAAAAGAAGAGGCAAGATGCATGAGTGATGTTAACATTTTGAGATTTTTACTACAAGTGCTGAATAAAAGTGACCAAACTATATGCACTCAGTTAAAGTTAAAATCCCTTTCATAAAGTCACCCTCTAATTCTCTCTTTTTATAAAAGAATTACAGGTTATGCTATTAAATAATAATTTATTTTGTAGCTTTACTTTAGATGGGATACTATTGTTAATTTAGTTCTGGCATAGTATGAGTAATTACAAATCAATTATGTTCAAAGTCTTTTCTCACCTTGTCACAATTAATTGCTCAGTGTTTTTGTTTCTAAAATGAGTTTAATTAATACTCAATATTTCGTTTTTGTTTTACTGGTATTCCAAATCTAGACATTTGCATATTTCTTTGTTGCAGTTTAATTATTAATTCTCTCTGGACCTTCAGCTTCACTTTTTGAAACAGTACTCACATATTTTTACCACTGCCAACTTCAACTTCTCTAACAGGAGAAACTTAATCAAACTCATCTGTACGGTTGTTTTTTTTTTTTATTTATTCTGCAACTCAAATACATTTCCACCAGTTTTGCAGGAAAGCATTTGATTGTTTTTGTACCACTTTAAATCAGGCCCTTTAATTTAGTAAATTGTCAGTGCAGCTGCATTTTTTAGAACAATCGCTTTTGTTTGACCTTCAGGCAAACCCACTCTCACTTTGTCTCCTTTCTTTAAACTTGAAGATTGTTTGGCATTTTTGTCATAATAGTAATCTAATCTGCTCTGATAACTTTTCAGTACCTGTATGTGAATGATCTTATCTCCTTTCTCTGGTTATAACACTGAAGCTGCTCAGCCTTAAATCTTAAAGTTTTGCTGATGGCAGTCTTCTTCATTGTAACTATATTTCTGCATGCAGTGGCAGATTAGGTAATCTTCAGCCCTTGGCAATTTTCTAACTATGCCCCCATTTTTTTAAGGACTGTGAATAATGCACATATTTTGCGGATACACCTTCTTGATTGTTTTAAATAGATACTTATTTTCCAGATTGTTTTAAATTATATTTATTGTTTAATGCATCAAAATTTGTTTACTGTGTATGCATAACTACTACCAGATCCTATCAGCCTGAGGATGCTACATTGCTTCCTAATGCATCAGCTATTATTCAAAAATATTAGTATCAATATTACAGTAATACCTTAGGCCAAAGTTCAGCTGAAGGAACGTACTGGTGTAAGATCACTATAATAGTAGGGATGGTAAATATGCCCCTTACCCTCTGTTATGTGATTTCAAGGTTGGTAAATCTAAGCTGCAGGGGATGTAGGGGTGCACCTCCCATATGGAATGTTCAGGGAGGCTTGCTACCCTGAAAAACTTACTATGTCTTCAGCTACATGTTCCAAGTTAAAGTTTTGGAGCTAGTATTTTGGACTGGCACCATACTGAGTACTTAGAAGTTTTTGTTGACGATCAGTGCCACAATGTTTTGTAGACAAATTGGAATAAAGGATTAAATATTTCTCTATATATTACATGTATCTGTATATGTATATCTATATCTATATCTATATCTATAAAACATATTGATTATAATAATGTAATGAATACAGATTCAGACATGTATAAAGTTTATTACGTTTATTATTAATAAAAAATGAATGCACTATTCACTTGGGTCACAGTATTCCCTACTTTTTTCTCTCTTTTCCAGTAAACAAAGACATTGCTGTAGCAAAAAATAAATAAATGAATGAATGGTAACCCACAGAAGCATTACCACCTCCAAGAAGAAGCTGATTCTCAGATTATATTTCTAGGTCTCTATTAGAGATATATAACAATTATGAGATCACAAAAAACTTGCTGAAGATGGAGAAAAGCAAATAAAATGCAACACTCACCTTCTTGTTCTTCTTTAAGTCTAACCATCATGACAAAAAAACTGCCATCGTTCAGTGACTTTGATTTAGGATCAATCAACTGTCCAAGAACAAACAGTATGGATACCCTACTGAACATTAAGATTTCATCCTTAATTATTTTAATGTTTTACCACTTCAACTTAACTATTACTAAAACAGTAAAAATGTTCAAAAACATGCATAGTACAATGCCTTAAATATGAAGCCTTGAATAATCCTAACATGAATAGAATGGAATGTTTATCCACGTGCAAATATAATTGAGCTCAGAAACTATTTGCAACTGGCACACACATGATATAGTCAACATTGTCACCTCTGAAATAAACCCCCTTTCCATAGAAATAGCATCAGATACTTCCCACATTTAGAAAGTATTAAATTATTATGACATAAGACAAATATTAAACTTTCTTGAAGGGCCAGTATACCACAATCTTGTGACTGACCTGTGAACCCTGAAATCACTCAGAATTTTTTTTTCATTCTTTTTTTTTTTAAGGCTACAAGCAATCATCTTTTCTTCCCCATTAAAGACATTGGAAATCCTGAGCAGTTTATACTGGCAAAGAATGCCTTGTTTTATAGAAAGTACAGTTATGTAAATTAAACTTACCATAACAGTAGATGTTCAAACAGCCAACCAGCATCCAAAGATTTGGGGTTCCTTCCTCATGCCTAAACTGTCAAGCAACTCAAGCTGAGCTGGCAAAAAGACACGTTTGGGTGCAAAGTCCTTCAGAGCTATCCTGCCAGCAGAGAAATGGAGGCTGAGCCCTGAAAGTTAAAGGCTAGGAATAACAAAATATAAATGTCCACACCCTGGCATGAAAACACACCAAAAAATGGGGGGGGGGGTGGAGGGAAAGAACACTACTATAGCAGTGACCATTCAAACATTTACTGTTATGGTACAATGGTGTTCATATTGATCACTGCTACAGTAGCCTTAGGTATGGGGCAGATTACCATAGCTAACTATAATTTTGAGGTGGAAGGAAAAAGTTCCAGGAGAATAGTCCTAGCAAAGCATGATCTAGACCTAGAGAAGGAATCTGACTTATTGTGCTTTGTAAAGGTTTGTACAGAGTACCAAGGAGCAGCCTCTAGAATACTTCTAGAATCCAACTTATTCCAAAAAGCCATAGAAGAATTCAGTGTCCTTGTAGAGGGGGCCTTGACACTGCCTGGAATAGATCTGTCATTGTCAGTATAACAAACGGTAATAACCTGAGACAACCATTTGTAAATAGTCTGTTTTAACACTGGTTGTCCCATCTTCTTAACTTCACAAGAAATGAACAATTGATCCACTGATCTAAAAGATTTAGTTCTGTTAAGACAGTACCTGAGTTGTCTGTGAAATCCAAAGTACAGAGTGTCCTTTCCCCCTCATTTTTAGGTTCAGGAAAGAAAATGGGTAGGTGGACAGTTTGACTTAAAGTAAACTCAGATAATACTTTAGGCATAAAAAAAGGATTAGTTCTCAAAGAAATCATGTCCTTGTGGACAATAAGGTAGGATTGACTCAGGGTAAGAGCTTGCAACTCAGATACCCTTCATGTAGAGGCCAGAGAAATCAATAAAACTGTTTTCCATGTTAAGAACCTCAAGCCAACCATATTAGCTAGTTCAAATGGAACAGAACCCACATTGTAAAAGTTGCAGACTCCAAATCTGACTTCAAACCAGTGACAAGTGGAGTATCACAGGGTTCAATCCTGGGACCTCTCCTGTTTGGTATCTACTTCTCTGAAGTACAGGCTAACACAGAAGGCCTTTGGCTAATGAAGTTCGCAGATGACTGCAAACTAGGAGCCATAGTTGAATCCCCAAATTATGTGGGCATCCTACAGAAGGGCCTCACTGAGACAGATGTCTGGTGTCAGAGCCATGGCCTCAAGCTCAATGCCAAAAGTGCATTGTCATCCCCTTTGGTAAAAACTCTGTACCCATGTACTACTACATAGGTTGCAGTCTACTTAATGCCGAATGTGTGATAAGAGACGTGGAGACCCAGTTGGACAGTAGTCTCTCCTTTGATAATTACATCACCACAGTAGTCAGGAAATCCTTCTACATGGCACACCTCATCACAAAAGGGTTCTCATCTAGCAAGAAAGAGGTCATTGTTCCCCTCTACTCGACACTCATTAGACCCATTATAGAGTACAACGCCCCTTTTGGAATGTACCTCACAAGACATCTGCAGCAACTGGAAACATCACAGAAGCACCTCACAATGAGGATTACTGGCCTCAAACAGATACCTTACACTGACCATCTCAAAAAACTCCAGCTTTACTCTGTAGCATATTGCCTACTCCAAGGTGATCTCTGCCTAACATATAAAGCTATGTCAAACCCAGAGCTGCTGGACATGCTACACCTAAAGAAATTCCAATCCCTCCAAGCTACACTCTCTAGGGACCTAAACCTTGTCACCACAATAAACAGGACATGCTGGAGGGATAGATTCCTTTCGCAGAGACTTCCCATACTCTGGAACAAGCTACCCATCTATGTCAAGCAAAGTTCCTCATTAGCACTCTTCAAGAAAAAATCTTGATAAGTGGATGGGAAATAGGAAATGCACCCCAGGGATCACTTCTGTGGCTCTGCTTGACAGGGGCACAGGAAAATAACTTTCTTGGGTGGCGTAAGCCAGGGAACCTTGTTGGCTAGGCTTACTTAGGCCATTGGGCCAATAGCCTAGTACCTATCTATGAACCTAAGTATTCATTTCCCTAACACAAACAAAAATCCCAAGAAGGGGCCACCTGTTTACAAGGAGGTGTCTTATGCAAAACACCTTTCAAGAAAATTTTGATATGCAACTGCCCTTAAAGAGGAGGATCCATGGGCAGACATGCTGAAATGACCAATAAATGACCTTGTTAGAGACATGAGAAAGGCCATAAGATAGCAACTCACACAAATATTTTACAGCCGGTTATGTTGCTGGCACCAACTAGAAAACCTTTTCCACTCAATAATATATGATTTTCTAGTATTAGACTTTCTTGCTTTCATTAATACCTACTGCACATCCTCAGAAAACAGGTGTCTAAAAGGAATTAAGACCCTATCATCCAGGCAGTCAACTGAAGATATTGATGTTGGGGTGTATCAAAAACCCTCGTGTGAGTAGATCCATTCTGTGATGAAGCTTGTGGTAATTGCCTCTGGCCATTTCCAAAACAAAGGAGAACTATGATTGCTTGGGCCAGAAGAAAGTCACCAAAATAATCTTGGGGTATTCCTTCTGTATCTTCAGAAGTGCCTAAGATATTAGTGGAAAGGGTGGAAAGGCATACAGGAAAATTCCCAAGGAAATAAAATAAAAGTAGCTGTCTCCCAGGCCTTCTTGCTTGGAGCACTGGAACAGAATTTTGCCAGTTGACTCTTCAGAGAGGAAGCAAAGAGGTCTACTTGAGAAACTTCATGCAAATGGATCAAATCTTGGAAGACCCCTGGATCTAGTTTCTATTTGTGAGGGTCTGCCCTGGTCTTGCTCAGTTTGTCTGAATTTTGCTCTGATGGAATGTAGGGTGCCCATAGAGTGAGATTGTGCTGTGAAGCTATAGCCCAAGCTAACTTGCCTTGTCTATGAAGGGGGGACAACATGGTTCTCCCTTGCTTGTTGGTATACCACATCACTGTGGTATTGCATGTAACCACTTGAAGAGGTCCCGGGAACCAAAGATGGTTCATAGAATTAAGTGCCTTGATCAGGGTGAGCATCTTCTTGCTATTTATGTGCTTGCATCTTTCCATGGTGTCCCACACTCCCTGCAATTGTATCTCTCTTGAAACTGCTCCCGAAGCAAAGTCTAAAACATCTGTGATGACTGATGGCTTTGGAGCAGGGAGGAAGAAGGGGAGACCTTGATTTAAGGATATCATTTGTCTCCACCAAGTGATTTCTCATCTGAAAAAAAAAACAGTACAGAGATATGAAAAGATAAAGGGTGCTGATGCTGGGATAGATGCCATGGGACCCAAAAATCTGGAACTATTCCATCACAGTGATTGAATTCTGAGCGGAAAAACTTTAAAATAGATCTAAATAAAAATCTATTTTTTCCTATGGAAGAAAAGCTCTTTGAACTGAGGGGTCAATTTGACATCCCAAGAACATAATTCTGTGTGAGAGAGTCAAGAAAGACTTTTGAATGTTCTCTTGAAATCCCAGCTTGTGCAAGAGATCTCTTACCCAATACAGAGATTTCTGAAATTTTGAAAAGACTCTGCAAAAATAAGCAAGTCATCTAAATAAAATGCAGATACACTGTAGCCTGCAATGAGCTATAACTGGAGCTATACACTTTGTGAACACTATTGGTACAGTGGGTAGTCCAACGGGTAAGACAGAAAACTGAAAATGTGATACAGACACACAAAACCTTAAGAAATATCTGAAGTCTGGATGAATAGGGATGTGATGACAAGCATCTTTTAAGTCTAGTGTTACCAGGAAACGTGAAAGAGGATGAAGAGACAATAGGTTGTGAAGTGACATCATCATCATCAGAAACATGTTTAGGGAAGAAAGATCCAGAACTGGTCTCCAAGTCTTTTCTCTCTTTCTTTGGGACTAGGAGCATCTTTGAATAAAACCCTTCCCCACCTGGGAAAGAGGAATTGGTTCTGTCACTCCTTGAGACTGCATGTGATGAAGAACAGGTGGAAACAAAACAGTCTGATCTGCAGAGTGAAAAATAACTCCCTGGAAATCGAAATTTCCTCCCACTGCCATCTATACCCCTGATGAATAATTTCCCAAACACATTTGCCTGAAACAATCTGTTGCCAAAGAGAAACATGGAGATTCAGACTTTCTAGAAGAGAAGAGAAAGAAACCAGGAAGGGAGGGGGTCATAGACATTCAGACTTGTTGGAGTGTCCTTTGTTTTGGGAAATCTGAGACTTTTTTTTGGAACCTCCTTGCCACTTCTCCTTAAATGTCTGTTTACCTGAATTCTGTTGAGACTGTTTATTCTGTTGAGACTGTTTATTCTGTTTTGTTTTCTTTGTTTAGAAATTGGATGAAGAGAAAGAAAATCCCTTGGACGATTTGGAAAAGGAGGGCTGAAAAATCTTAAGAGATTCCCTGGATCAGTGTGTCGCTTTCATCACACTTTTGATCACCTCTACACCAGAAGGGCCAAACACTAAATCTCTTTCCAAGGAAGAATTTAAAGTTGCATTTTGAGCATTATGTGGAAGGTTCTGAGAATGCAGCCTAGCAAGCCTCCTTAAAACTATATCAGTAGAGTCACACACACACTGTAAACAATGAGTACTGACCTATGCACAGAGTCACACACACACTGTAAACAATGAGTACTGACCTGTGCACAGAGTCACACACATACACACTGTAAACAATGAGTACTGACCTGCGCACAGTCACACACACACTGTAAACAATGAGTAGTGACCTATGCAAAGAGTCACGCACACTGTAAACAATGAGTACTGACCTGTGCACAGAGTCACACACACACACTGTAAACAATGAGTAGTGACCTGTGCACAGTCACACACACACTGTAAGCAATGAGTAGTGACCTGTGCACAAAGTGACACACACACTGTAAACAATGAATAGTGACCTGTGCAATAGAAGAAGCTAAGTTATTTAAAGCAAATTTTTCTTCACAAGAAGAAACTGTAGATAAAACATTCCTCATACTTTCACAATATGTCAAAATAAACCGTAACATATGAGCATGACAATTTAAAATTCTGAAATTTAAAGTCACAGCAGTATGCACTTTTTTCCCTATACCAATTAATATATTTCCCACCCTTGTTAGAAAGTTTAGGATATAGCAATAACCCATGGCTGTGTGTGGGTAATGCTGGATTTACCCACGGTTGGCATGGTTTACAAAGCCAACCGTGGGTAAATCCAGCATTACCCACACCCAGCCATAGGTTATTGCTATTATAGAATAGTGTTAGTTTTGTTCTGTGTTGTGTTTTTCATAGGTTCATAGGTTGGTACTAGGTTATCGGCCCTAGGGCCTATGCAAGCCTAGCCATAACAATTCCCAGTTCCCTGGATATTTCTTCCCACAATATCTACTTCTCTGGGCCCCTGTCTAGAGGGCGACTGACATGATCCCCGGGGGGAATTTCCTATCTCCCATCCAATCATCAAGGTTCCTTTTGAAGAGGGCCAATGAGGCGCTCTGCTTGACATGTATGGGCAGTCTATTCCAAAGTATGGGGAGTCTTTGGGTCAGGAACATATCCCTCCAGCATGCTTTGTTCATTGTGATGACAAGGTTTAGATCCCCGGAGCATGTGGCTCTGAAGGATTGGGATTTCTTTAAGTGGAGCCTGTCCAAAAGCTCAGGGTTTGACATGGCTTTGTATGTTAAGCAGAGATCGCATCTGAGTAGACGATATGCCACAGAGTATAGCTGGAGTGTTTTTAGACAGTCAGCATATGGCATCTGCTTTAGGCTTGTGATTCTTTTAGCGAGGTATTTCTGTGGCCTTCCCAGCTGTTGCAGATGTCTTGTGAGGTACATACCAAATGGGGCATTATACTCTATAATGGGTCTAATGAGGGATGAGTACAGTGGGACAATGACCTCCTTTTTTCTGGATGAAAAGCCCTTAGTGATGAGGTGTGCCGCATAGAAGGATTTCCTGACTGTTGTGGCGATGTGGGTATCGAAAGTGAGACCACTGTCCACAAGTTTCACATCACACTTTCGATGTTTAGTGTCCTGCCACCTATGTGGTAATTCATAGGTACATGTTTTTTCCAAAGGGTATAACTATACATTTATTGGCATTAAGCTTGAGCCCATGGCTCTGGCACCAGGCATCTGTTTCTGTAAGGCCTTTTTGTAGAATATCCACATCATTTGGGGATTCAATAATGGCTCCCAGTTTGCAGTCATCTGCAAACTTTGTTAGCCAGAGTCCCTTAGTGTTGGCCTGTACTTCAGAGAAGTAGATGCCAAACAAGAATGGTCCCAGGACTGAACCCTGAGGTACTCCACTTGTCACTTGTCTGGAGCTGGATTTGGAGTCGGCTACATTTACAGTCTGGGTTCTGTCAGTAAGCCAGTTGGCAACCCATCGAGTGAAGTAGGGATTTTTACCCAGCTTAGTAAGTTTATCTATGATTCTAGAGTGGGGGGATGGTGTCGAAGGCCTTGGCGAGGTCCAGCTAGGTTGTGTGGGCCACCTTACCCTCGTCCACAGCTCTGGAGACTGATTTGAAGAAGTCAATCAGATTCAGGAGACAAGATCGGCCCCTTCACAAACCAAAACTGGGTGGGGTCCAGTGTTTGAAGGTTGCCAATGTCTTTGTTTATAAGTTCCATGATAATGCATTCCATGCCCTTGCAGATCAGGCTTGTCAGACTGATGGGACGGTAGTTCCCGGGATACACGGCTGATCCTCCCTTGTGGAGCAGGATAACTGTAGCTGTGAGCCACTCAGTGGGCATGAAGCCTGAAGTGAGGCTATGATTAAACATGACACTTAGGTGAGGTGCCAGTTCATTTTGTAGTTCATGTAGTACACAGCCTGGGATGTCATCTGGTCCCATGGATGCTGTATTTTTAGCTTTGGAGAGTGCGGTTTCTACCTGTGTGGCTGTGATTATCGGAATTTGGCAATCTTTTGGTATTGAGATGGGCCCTTTAGGGGGTGAGAGAGGGATGAAGTTGGCACTAAATCGATCTGCCAGGATATTGGCAATATCCTTGGGATCAGTATATTTAATGCCATTCTGTTGTAGCTCAGAGCAGATCTGAGCATTGCCATTTAGATTCTTGACATAACTATAGAATGCCTTGTAGTTGTTTTGGAATCTTTGGCAATTTTATTTTTGTAACTAGCTTTTGAGGATTTTATGAGGGATCTCAGCTTCTTACTGAGGCTGGTGAGGGAGTTTTTTGCATCCTGGGATTTTCCTCTTTTCTGCAATAGTTTCTTCCTTCTGTTGTATAGTTTGTTTATGGCAGGGGACCACCAGATTGGCTTCCTTTTTTTTGGAGAAGAACATCTTGGTTCTATTTGGGATGGCACGATTCATGCACAAGTGGATGTGCTCATACAGTGCCTTAGTGTAGGATTCTGCAGTCAAACTTCCAGATCCCGTCTGCATGGGTGTTGTGAAGTTTGTCACTTCTGACTTCAGTAGCATGAAGTTGGCTTTGGAGAAGTTTTTTTAAGGAGGTTTCCTTACTGGGGGGTGGGGGTGAGATGTGGATGTCAAAGCTGATTTGCTTATGGTCAGACTTGACCAATGAGGGGGTGACCACTGGTGTGGAGCATCTATCTCCCATGTTGGTAATGACCAGGTCTAGGATATTGGCTCCCCTGGTGGGACAATGGATTAGTTGATCCAGGGCATTGGAATTTATGAATTCCACGAACCATTGGGAAAAGGAGTTGGTACCCGAGTAGTTTTCCCAATTAATGGCAGGGTAGTTGAAATCACCCAGTATTAGGGTGTTTGGTTGTATCTTAATATTTTCCAGTATGTTTAGAAAGGTGTAGTGAGAATCTTGGGGCATGGTGGGGGATCTGTAGCAAGCTACAATTTGGATTGCAGTCTTACCTAGTGTTAGTTGCACCTGGAGAATTTCAGATGCATTGTGTTGGGCAACTAGCCTGGAGGTGTGAATATCGTTGGTGAATATGGACACTCCTCCACCTTTAGTGTTTCGGTCTTAGTTTTGTGGCCAAAAAGTGTGGTAAGAATTGTAGCCTGGTATTGCAGGGGTGCTCTCTGGAGCCTTGAACCAGGTCTCAGTTACTGCACAGATATCGATGTTCTCCATTTTTAGAAGTGCCTCGAGAGAGTACATTTTGAGGTTTAGACTTCTAGCATTGAGTAGCATTACCTTCAGATTTTGAATGCTTGTATCTGTTACGGTGGTGGTTTTATCCTTTGAACCTTGCCTAAAAAAGGCACTATAGGGGTGGCAAGAGCTTTAGCCAGTAATCTGAATCCCAGGGGTGACAGGTGCAGACCATCTCTGGAAAAGCATCGTGATTTGTCGATCATGTCTTCCCAGGCAGACAAATACTGGATCCCCTTTAAATGACACCAGAAGCTTAGCCAATTGTTGAAGTCAATCATTTTGTCCTTATACTGTGGTATCATTCTGGGCGAAGGCAGGATGGTACTCAGGGCTATTAGGTTTTGTTTGTTTTATTTTGTATTCCTCCACTTTTTTGAGAGAAACTAGTTCCAAATATTTATTGTATTTCACTGTCAGTTGTTAAATCAAAGTTTAATTCCATGCTTTCTTTGTTTTATTTTGTTAATTTACTATATGTTATTGGTGGTTATTTTTTGCGTTTAGAGTGTTTTTGAGGTAAGAAGCTCCTGGAGGGTTGTGCTCTTTATAGGAGGATGTGTTGGTTGGTTTTGTGTTTGTTTTGAGTATTATGCTGCAAGTTTGAGTGGTTTTGTCATAGATTTAGATTGTTTCATATTCTATGTGTTATATTTTTTAATTATTTATTTAGTTTATTTAAAATGTGCATGGTTTTTGGACTGTCCAATCAGCATGCTCATTTTGGAATATTAATTCGTTTGTATTGTTTAAGTTGATCTTTTATTTATTAATTAATTTTTTTATGTTACAAATAATTTTAGATATTGCTGATAAAATGAATGGGTTGTTGTGCCTATTTTATGTATTTAGTGGGGCCATAACTGTTTTTGCTTTGTGTAAGTCTGATAATATAATCTGACATAATAAAAAGTAGATAGCCACAATGGGAGACTCCTTCCTGTCAATAAACAACAAAAATATGTAAACTCGATCTCCTGGACAGGAACTAGGACGGCAGTCTACAAGATACAACAACGAACAGAAAGTAATTCCATATAACACTGTCTTATAAAATAAAGCTTCTTTTATTCGAATACAGAGTAAGCGCTTTCACCATCAGGCTTCTTCAGACTACTATACTCACACAAATCATTGGCTTTATATAATAATATAAATTAATAAAAACAATTGACATCTGTGTTCCCTATTAACTTTTAAAGTAACGGAACATAAAAAATAGCTCAGTAAAAAACGAGCATTCCCAAATGAATTAAACCTAGTCTCATTCATCATAAAAATATTAATATTAATAATAATATTAATATTAATAGGGAACACAGATGTCAATTGTTTTTATTAATTTATATTATTATATAAAGCCAATGATTTGTGTGAGTATAGTAGTCTGAAGAAGCCTGATGGTGAAAGCGCTTACTCTGTATTCGAATAAAAGAAGCTTTATTTTATAAGACAGTGTTATATGGAATTACTTTCTGTTCGTTGTTGTATCTTGTAGACTGCCGTCCTAGTTCCTGTCCAGGAGATCGAATATAATCTGACATACTCAAACACAAGAGCATCTTTACCATTGCCCTCTTTGCAGTCATGCTTGTGCTAAGAGCAGTAAGCTGACTTGTTTGATGTAAACTGTCATCTAGAATGGAATATTAGCATTTATTTGTAAGATGTGGCATATACCTTTTAGTAGTTGTAGTTTCCTGGAAAAGCACATAATGAAGCGCCATATACAGGCTCCATTTCATGATTGCTTAGCCACAGAAAGTAGTGCACAACAAGTTTATATCATCTGCTTACCACTTTCTTTATGTAGTTTCTATTGGTTAAGGGCTTTTCTTTTTTCTTCAGATATTCAGTCTGGTGTTGACAGTCTGTGAGGTTGTCTTGGTTGACTACATTCATCTGCAGAAGATGTTTGCAAGCAAGTATGTCAGCCACAATGTTCTGCACAGAGGAAAAATCAGGTACATTTTTTATGTTTTTTTTTTCTTACGCACCTGATTTTTTTTTGTAACTATCTCTTTTGCATATGCCGATAAGAAAGTGTGGCCACTCAATGGTACTTTAGCAGCTGGACTTTTTCCTGTTGGTATATGCTCGATTTACAATGGGCATGCTGGTTGGGCTGACCAATCAGTGTACTCGTTTTTAAATATTTACAATGTTCCACTGTATAATTGGAATTAACTAAGTGCTTAGCAGAGGAGTCAACTAAGGCTATAGCTGTTGGGTCAGGTTTTGAAATAGTGTATAAAACTTTAAATGCCCAAGGAGCTTTATACATCCTACCTGCCTTTTTAGGGACAGCTGGCTGACTATCAGGAAAATTGCAGGCAGTAAGACACACATCCTCTAAAGCAGACCAAGTAGGAGGAATGGGTGTAATTTCTGGAAAATCCTTCTGTAACAATTTATAGTATATTTTTAGGAACTGGAAAACCTCAGTATTCTCCCACTGAAAACACTGGGACATCCTAGCAATAGTCTAAGAGAAAGAGAATCCCCCACAGGAAGAATCATAAAGAGAGCACTTCTCTGAGTCTGAATCAGAAATCTGAGGACAAAACCCTGAATCCATCTCTGCATCTTCCTTTTCAGTTTCAGTCTTGAATCTAATCAGGAAAGGTGGCATCCCTTTTTCTCTACAAGATGGCTCAGTAGCCTGAATCACATCCTGAACCGGTCCCAATTAACTATTTCTTTCCAAAGAAATTTGAGGAGGAGTAGATACATGCTTGTTTTTTGGTTTCTTTTTCACAAGGAAAATGAGACCAACTGTGCTACTAATGGCTGTGCTTCCCCGGGGATGGACACAGCATTCTGACACAGCAAGGAAACTGTCCCTGTTCCCTCTCACAACACCAAGAGTAGTTCTCCCCTGCCCACTGAGGGGACCCCAACAGCCAAAGAGGACATGGCTAAGCCCCAGTCCATGGCGGCTGTAGGTGCTACACTAGAGGAATCTGGGGTAAAAGATGATTGTTTTGAGGTACAACAAATAGCCACAGCTGAGCCACCCACTTGTGGCTGAGGCAAATTGTTAGCCTGTTTTGTTGACAATTCCTGTTTGCTTAACTTTTTCTTTTTGTGGCTGTAAGAAGGACTGACCATGGGAATGACGATCTGTTCCATTGTCAAGCCAAAAATGGTGCCTCTATAATGTGGAAAACAAGCAACAATGCCAGTAAAACTACAAGTCCACAAAAGTTAATTTATTTACAGTAAAAAACACTTTCAAATACTATGGTAGACCCATGACCTTAAAATAAACACAATTTCTCCATGGAAAATAGTTTATCAGTTAGATAACACTACTTTTAAACTGACAGAAACAAGTGCTCCATTTAAAAGTATGCTACAGCCTCAAGGCAATCTGTTCCTAACTTTAAAATAACTTTTCTGAAGAGGAAAGTAGTGAAATAGCAATAAAAAAAATAATAAAATGGAAGGCTTTCCCTAAAGGGAACTTATCTGCCCAGCTAAGGAAAACACAAGCTGACCATTGATCCGCAAAAGCCTCAGAGGAGTGTACTGTTTTGCGGCAGTGAGTCTCTGAGGGCTTCACACCCAAACATGTCCTTTAGTCAGTTCAGCTTGAGTTCCTTGACAGTTTGGGCATGTGGAAGGTGCCCTGAAGCTTTGGTAGCTGGATGGCTGTTATATCCTTGCCTGGATATAATCCATATAGTTAAGGCTACTGCAGCAGTGATCAAGATGAAGAACATCTTTTCATTAGGGACAGAAAGTAAATCAGGCATTATGACACAGGAAATATGAAACCACTGTTGTGGTAAATATGACTAGAATAAAAATAAATTCAAACAAGCTTCTTTTCTAGGAAAACAACTAAAATTAAGTTTGCATTATCTTCATTAAGCCTTGTTTATTAGCTATAGTCGCCAAATAGAAAAACTTGTAAACACTAACAAACTTCTAAGCAATGAATCAAATTTAAAATAGCTTGCATCTTTGGTCTTAGTGTGCATTCTGTATCAGAAGTTTAGTACTAAAAAGTTGCAAGATTATGAATATGTAATGTGGGTTAACAATGAGCTTTTAGCATCACTGTTACACTTGTGAAACATTTTTGCAGGGGACCAACCCCCCTGCACTACCAGATGTCAGGATGTGGCATCCACATATCCCAATATTTGCCTGTATACTTAACTCTAAGATGACTATATATATATATATATATATATATATATATATATATATATATATATATATATATATATCTCAAAGAAGAGGTAACAGGGACTATTTCAAGATACAGCAGTTTCAGAGTTATTGTACAGTTCGCTACCATTGCACTTTAAGTCTCACAGTTACAAGGATGATTGTCACAGTCCTTAAACATACAATGGTAATCCCTTGTGAGGTAGGATAATCTATGCAGATTTCTAACAGTGTTAAATAAAGATTATCAAACAGTTTAGTGGTTCTATTGAGTAACCAAACCAGATGTCTGCTAGTTGCAAACTGCATGACTGTTCATCAACAAAATCTTTGGGAGCACTATTAAGTATTTTCTTTGAATCAAATGATTACTGTGATTATAAAGTACAGTATTTGGTTTATTCTGTAGACAGACTATGCTTGTCAGTTATTTATATGCAGAAAAATATGTAAGAGGTATGTATGTATTACCTTTTGGATAGGAGAGCACATGCTTGTTATTTATGAAGGTGATATAAAGATTGATTTATCTCAGCATGCTAAAATACACTGCCCTTGGCATGAATTTAAATGTTTGAGCTTTGCATATAAATTTAATAATATGAAAAGTAAAGCTAGAGAAAATACCTGGATAAAATAAGAAGCAAATACTTCTTTTAAAATACTTATATATTTGATTCTGTAATGTCTCTATTCTGCAGAATTATTTGCCTAATTTCTAGAGCACTTTAAATGATGATTAACACTTTTTCTAAGGACAGATTAAAATAATATTCTATAAGACTTTAAATACACTGAACAGGCTCATTGCTGCCCATTCTCTGTTATATGTTGTTGTTAATAGTAGTAGTTTATGAGTTTGTTAATGAACAGTACATTCATTTATCGACTACCTTCATTTGTTGTATGTTTGTATTCAAGGGACAGTCATGTCAAATACTACATGAACAGTTATTTTTCATGAAGAGTAATAAAACCCAAGATTATAAATTAACAAGTAACACCATTTGACATGCTATGTGAAGTAAACACATAATAAGTAAGCCAGTTATTTGTGTGGCTTATATGATGTTTATATGTATCTTTGCTTCCGTAATAGGTCATAATAAACAACTTTCCCTTTCACACCTAAATAGTCTTGAGTGAAAGGTCAAAGCATTCATTTGTTTTCAAAGGTCTTTCATTTTAAATAACTGTCTATGTGAAGTATGATTAATAACTGTTTTCTAATTTAGTAGTAATAATAATCATATAATCATATATAAAAAGATTCTCAGATAGATCTGCTGTTTTTTTTCATGTCTCTCCTGCTCTAGAAAAAAAAAGTTAAAAAAAAGTTGGAACTCTCTAATCTTGAAAGAAACAAAAACATAATCATAATGCACAAAAAGAGTAAAAGACCCTTTATTTTTGATTTTCTGGAGATGTTTTCCTTGTCAATGCATTCAATCTTTTGGAAGTGACATTTCTTATGTTCCCACTGGTACATAATGCATTGCATTACAACATAAAACAGAATTCATAGAATTGCTTTAATGTAGTTAACATGAAAGCTAGTGCAATAAGGAATTTAAGGTGTCCTCTATCAGCAGCATATGCACAAAGATTACTGGGCTAGAAAGAACTTTTTGTAACACAGTCTTTTCCTACCACCAACTCTATCAGGCCTTCTCCTTCTAATTATGCATTCATATGGTTTCCATCATTTGCTAGGTACGGTATTTCATTATAAAGCACTGCTGGAAATAAATCAGGTTTCAATTACATTCCTAAATTAATCCATTTCTAAGTTATATCACAGCAAATTGGAAACCGAAGAAGGTGGACGTGCAAATATTTAAGAAAAGTGAAAGACAAATCATATTTCAGACCACTTCAGCACTACCTGCAAAACTAAGTTTCACAACTAAAAATGTATAACATTTATTTTGTGACAGATACATGATAGTTTATGGATTTATCTAAAATCACAAACAAAAATATAAAGATATAATAACAGAAATAAAGAAAGAAATTCCATAAAGAGGGGCATCTTTATTTTACAAAAGGAAAAAAGGCCTTCATTAGAAAATTTGCAGGGGAATTCAGTAAAGCCTACAAGGAATTTTTTCCATGTGCGCATCGCGCTATAATGCATACACTGGCATGAACAGCTATAGAGTCAATAAACCCTGTGTAGCAGCGCACAAACACGTGCAAACAGGGAAACTTCCACATAATGCAAATTTTGGCTTAAGTAGCTGAATTTCATGCAAATTAGCCAGGTAGAGTGATCCAACAAGGCATAATGCATCTGTGTAGTCTCTGTGGCCATGACAGTAGTGTACACAGAAATTTTCTATGTGCAGGAATCTACACTGAAAGAATGGGATGTAAAAGTCCACAAATATGGACATAATTCCTCTGAAAAGGTAAGATCACATACATAAATGTGCAAAACATACATCATGGATGTCTGAAAATAGAAGGGATTATGTGAAATTAATACTTTTTTACTAATTTCTATGTTTGCACTATGTGCCGCATTGCCCAAACATGCTTAACATAAAAAAAAAATTGTAAAATAACACTTTTAATGTACTTCAGACAAATATACTGTAAGATCTTGCTTCGAGTCTGTACAATGGTGCATTTGTGCTGTTACTCAACTTACAAGGCTATGAGCCATGTAGTTTCCAGGCTGTCAGCATGAATATTATGCAAATGAGGGGTAAATGGCCCAGATATTTTGAATCTCTGAATGGAGCAAATGTGTCCACATATCCGCATTGTGTAGGCTCCTACACGATGTTTATATTCAAACTGGATGTGTATGACATCGGGGGGTGGTCATGTTACTTTTAGGATTTATAGTGCATGTGTTTGCACAGCATGCTACTTGCTGAAAATGGTTTGGGCATAGCTCAGCATGTTCTCACAACCAGACCACCCATGTGACAGTCATGACATAGCCAGCAATGAATGAGAACCAGATAAATTCATGTAATAATATATAGTTTTGTGTAAGCTATGCTGTGCAACACTGCATATAGCGCCTCATCATGCAATAAAGTATGGCCTTTAAATCATGTTAATTATATCTGAAGCAGTAGAACTGTATCATAATTAGCCAATCCCACATGGTGCACCTACACCACAACTGTATAAAGTATGCATACACCCTTCATTCTTACTTTCCCCTCAGTACTCTGAACCATTGGAGTAGAGAGTTTGGTAATGCTAGGGGCTGCTGCAGCTATTCTACATCTGTATGTGCTAGATGCTGAAGTCAGTGCTGCTGGTGCTGCTGACAATAGGTCTAGACAGAAAAGCAGAAGAGTGTTCAGGCCCAGGGTAACCTTCCAGGAGGTACATGAGCTGGAGATTGTAGAGTGTTACAGGATGGACAGGGACACATTACAAGAACTCTCTGAGCTCTGCAAACC